>NC_088879.1:18670475-18798982 GCF_032884065.1 Artemia franciscana | reverse complement strand
CAGTAATCTCAGACCACTCGGTTAGAAAGGAAAAAAAACAACAAAGATTTGCACCCATTGAGAATGTTTGTTCTCTTGAAACCTCGAAAATAACTTTATAGTGCATCTCATAAAAACGTTTATTGCCCAACCTTGGTAATAAGCTGCTAATTAACCTTATTTTTAAGATGCTTAACAATTTTTTCTCGAAGCAATGAAAGTCAGTTTGGCAACACTGAAATCGTCTCCTAAATGGTTTATTGTTTTAAGCTAACAGTTTCCTGTATTTAATTATGGCCAAAACCAAAAACAGCTAATTTTAAAAACATTTTCAACCCAATTAAGTTTAACTAGTGAATATACTTTTCATGATATGCCTGCGAGTGCTTGAGCCATCGCCAGCTGCTGATGAAGATATTATAAAATAAAGACTGTTATCTTTACTGACCTTAAATTAAAGTTAATAATTCATTTTCTGAAAAGATTCTTTTATGACCCTTGAAACGGGCCATGTGATAAAACTGAATTCATCTTAAGCGTAGTTTATTTTGCCTGATCAATCCACAACACTTGAAGTACAATAGATGAAGGTGTATTTTCTCACTTTAAATAATTGGTGAGTCTCCGTAATACCCAGTCATCTACTAATCCGAAATCAGTGACCGTATCTTAATGAAATTTCATATTTAGAAGGATCTTAAAACTCAGATCTCTTACTTTAAATCCCGACCGGATCCAGTGTCATTAGGGGGGGGGGGACCGGAAATCTTGGAAAACACTTAAAGAGAAGAGATCGGGATGAAACTTGGTGGAAAGAATGAGCACAAGTCCAAGATAGGTGACTCACATAACAGGACCGCATCCGCTATCTTTGGTGGAGTTGGGGGGGGGGGGGGTAATTTGGAAATATTAGAAAAAATGAGATATTTCTAACTTACGAACGGGTGATCGGATCTTAATGAAATTTGATACCTAGAAGGATCTTGTGCTTTAGCACTCTTATTTTAAATTCCAACCAGATCCGTTGACATTGAAGGGAGTTGGAGGGGGAAACCGGAATTCTTGGAAAACGTGAAAATCGAAGTATCTTACGAATGGGTGATCGGATCTTAATGAAACTTGATATATAGAAGAATCTAATGTTGTCTCAGATGCTCCATTTTCGATTCGAATCGAGGCTGGAGAGGGGAAACAGAAATCATGGAAACCGGAAATCTTGGAAGACGCTTAGAGTGGAGAGATCGGGTTGAAACTTGATGGGAAGAATAAGCACAAGTTATAGGTACGAGATTGACATAATTGGTACGAATCCGATCTTTTTGGGGGAGCTGGGGGTTGTTAATTTGGAAAAATTAGAAAAATTAAGGTATTTTTAACCTAAGAACGGGTTACCAGATTTTAATGAAATTTGATATTTAGAAGGAACTCGTGTCTCAGACATCTTATTTCAAATCCCTACCAGATCTGTTCACATTGGGGGGAGTTTGAGGGGAAAACCAGAAATCTTGGAAAACGCTTATAAATGTCGTAGATACGTGATTGACGTAACCGTACTGGATCCACTCTCTTTGGGGGAGTTAGGTAGTGGGGTTCAGCGCTTTGACGAGTTTGGTGCTTCTGGACGTGCTAGGACGATGAAAATTGGTAGGAGTGTCAGGGAGCTGTGCAAATTGGCTTGATAAAGTCGTTTTCCCCGATTTGACCATCTGGGGGTTGAAGGGAGAGGAAAAATTAGAAAAATTTAGGTATTTTTAACTAACGAATGGATGACTGGATCTTAATGAATTTTGATATTTAGAAGGACCTCGTGACTCAGAGCTCTTATCTTAAATCCCGACCGGCATTAAGCCTCTGATTTTCCTTTTAAAGCAATGTATTGATTCTTAGATTTTTGCTAAAGCTCATATCATATGAGCTCTTGACTCTTGGCTCTACCGACCTCGTCAAAAGTGCCATATGAGCTCTTGGCTCTTGTTTTCAACGCTCGTCTGTTAAGAAGTGTTTCTTCAGGCGTGTGATGAATTGGGGTAGACTTACCACACCTTGAATCTTCCCAGGAATCGAATTCCAAACAGTAGGACCCATATGCTTTATTGTAAAACCTGAACGTGTAGTATTTCGCTCATGGCTTGCCAACACTTCCGCATTTCTTGTATCATACTCATGATAAAAAGCATTCCTTTTAAATAAGTCAGAAAATACCTTTGGGCTAATATTGTTCAAACACTGATATACAAACGTTCCAATCTGGTAATCTGTAATTTGTCCTACGTTTAAAATACCAAACTTTCGGAAAATAGATTCAGTACTAACAACACCTCTTTCATACTTACCTATAGCTCATAAAGCCTTGTTTTGTTGTATCTGTACTTTTTTGAAATTACCTTAAAAATTGCTAGCCCAAAGTGAACAACCGTAATATATGTATGGAGTTACTAAAGAATGATACAGCATAATAATGACACTGGTTGGAAAAACATTTTTAGAGTGACGCAGTATTCCAACACCTCTTGAGACTTTTTAATCTACAGATAAGCACATTTTACATGAACTTCAGGTAATCGCATATTGTAGGATTTTTATAAGATAGATCCTCTGACCCATTAGAATTTAGAAACAGACTTGTGCTAGTCTTTTATAAGCAGTTTCCCAAACTTAAAGTTTGAATGAATATTTTAGTTGCTTAATTCATGTCTCTTCTCACTGTTTTGGCCAAATCATTACCTTTTTTGCTTGGGTAGAGCCAGCCATGACGAATAGCAAACTTAGTTTATTGGCAGCATTCTAGAGTTAGGCATTCAATAGTATTCTAAGTGGCTTAGCTTAGCTGTGTTGTGATCATACTTTTACGGTGTTTGTAGTGGTAACCTGCTAGTGAAGGACAACACACTTTCTGTGGAAACTAATATTTAAAAATTGAGTGCAAACTTCGAAGTGAAATAAATGAAATAAAGGCATAAATTCATTTCCTTCAAGAGCAAGATTTATGTAAAATAAAAGGCTAGTCTTAATATATATATATATATATATATATATATATATATATATATATATATATATATATATATATATATATATATATATATATATATATATATATATATATATATATATATATTTTTCTTTTACGGCTTACATTTCTAAAAGAGTTCAAAGGTGTCCCTCTGGAGATTATGTCTGCTGGGAAAGGATTCTAAGTGGCCCTAACGGTTCAAAAAATTATGTTTATTAAGAATCCAAATATGTAACCGCAGAGAAGCAGACGGAATAGTTATGAAATATCTAATTTTCTTTTTACTTGATGCACGAGTCATCTTCCAAGTATCTACGATCATCCTAGCATGATGTTATGATAGCATAATATGTAAATGCCATAATTACAGTTTCTTGGAAAAACTTCATCTCATGTTACTTCAATCACTTTTGACTCTTAAAAAGGGCACTAGAACTTTCAATTTTGAGTTGAATGAGCTTATGACTATCCCTTCTATGCGAAGTGGCTGGATGAAAATAATATAGGAAAAACTGAGGCCACTTTGTTTTTGCGAATGGACCTGTGTCGGGGGGCACTTGATTAAAATATTAACCATGTGAACTAATCTAGTTGAATTTATGTTTTTACTCTTTTTACTGCTTATAAATCTCATAGATCAGGTTTTAATAAATCAGGTTTTAAAGTGACAAAATCATTTTGTTCTCATTTCTGCCTATGTAGAAAGAACTATGCGATTGGCTCACTTAAATGCGTAAAAACAGAAGCCAATAAAATGATAAAATGAAAGCATATTTTCTTACCAAGGAATTAAAAGAGAGCGATCCCTTTTTTCCGCTTTGATGATTTAGTCCACAGTCATTATTTTAACTGAATTTGCGTAAATAAATCTATACTATTTGGGATGGGATCAAGGGAAGGCAAGAGAATATGGGGTCAGACTAGAAAAAGGAATAATAACAGTGGCTTGATCATGGATAATTACAGAACGTTAAAGTTTTAAATTTACCCTTAGTTCTATGAATTGTAATATTAATTTACATCAATATTGCTGATATCATTTTCACATCAATGTTATCAATAATTATTAGGTTAATATTATTTAATGAATTGGAAACAAAAAAAAAGAAATATTTCTTAATGAAAAAAGAATAATATTGGATGAAAAAAAGGTAGTTTTTGACTTGGACTTAAATGCTGACCTATTTTGAGCCCGAACCAAGGTTAGATAAAAGGCTTTACCTATGAAGCACTCTTATCCTTGGAATGCTGTAAATTAACGAACTGTTGAATAGCTCCCTCAGAATAATCGAGCTGTGACAGAGGAACAATAAAATGAACTATCTGGAAAGGAATTTTACATACCATTAAAGTTAGTCTTAAATTACAATGCCGCTCATAAAATAGAAAATAAAGCAACTAGAATCACTTTCTGTTCTTCACGAGATTTGCAACATAAAAGAAATAGTGTTTGTAATTCGAGAGAGTTGTTTAGATGAAAAGTTAACTTTGGATTCACCTTAGAAATGAATTAGGAGGTAAACAACAATATTTTTGAGGGCTATTAAAGAAAAATCAAGAAATAAGCAGGGTAATAGAGAGCACTTTCCGTTGCCAGTAAACTTAATTTGCAAAAAAATTCTCGCAAATAAAATTTGAAAATAAAATAGTGTTAAAATGAGCAGCAAAAGCTTATGCAAGGCTCTTGATAAGAAAAAAGTTAACCAAAGTTATGAAAAATCGATGTCGTTGTTTATCAATTTTGCAATCATCCATTTCAAGTATGAATACTGGCTAAATTACCGCCAGATCTCTTTATTGGGCCAGATTCTAGACGTCCATGAGCCTATGGTTAGCTGAGACCCCTTACCCATATAGCTTAAAATTAAAGTTAGTTTTGCATACGATATCCTAAGCAACGTATGTTCTAAGTAACATAGTCAAATGAATTTTACACTATAATTTTGTCACAACATAAAATATTCAAGCGATTGAGAAACAAGACTCGTAGCATAATCATTTAAAAGGATTACTCGTAGTATAGTATGCGGAAATTTTAAGTTGAAATGGCATAGCTAAAAAGATGTGTAGGCTTTAGTACCAAAGAAATATGGAGAATAAAAAAAAAAATTAAGGGTTCCTCTTAAAGTTAAATACATCTTCATCCTTAAAAAGAAAAAAAAAACTTTGAAAGATTCTTTAAGTCGGAACAGAAGGATCTGCTTCTTGTCTATTGAGAATACAGTGCCGTAGCTCATCTAGTGAGACCAAAAAGATCAATTTTGTGACTATCCCAGTGAGACTCAACTAATTTTTGTGTAATCGCGATGTAAAAACTAGTCAACTTGCAGTTTCCATACTATCCCATTGAATTTAATAAGATGAATAACAGAAAATACACATTTTCAAATTGTCTCTTTCTCCTGAAGCTCTTTCTTAGATGTTTGTAATCTAAACTGAGAGCTAACTCTTCCCAAGAGAAGCTACGTGGATGATTTTTAGCCTTGAGTTAAAGGTTTTTTTTGGCTGAATTAAATTGGCTATTTCTAAGGAGCTTCTAAAAACTCTATGGTTGGGTTTGTATTCTATATTGGAATTTTTTCTGATGGAATTAAAGAGCCAAATTGAAGGCCAAACGAACAAGGAACTATCGTTTCTCTTTTCGAAATTGTCGAACCTACAAAAAATCCACCATAGAAGGTCTAATAAAGAAGTTAAGTTAAAAATATTCGAAACAGTTGACTATGAATACAAATTCCAATAAAATTTTGCCATAATACCCTTAACTACCTCTTCCTCTCAAAAAAGTAAACTGTTAACTCTTTCTTTTCTTGTTTTCTGGTTTCTTTTCTTGTTTTCGAAACTGCGCAAACAAGTTATCCAAATGATTGGATATAAATGAGGAGATTGTGGAAAGATTGGTGTGTTTTTTTTTATCCATAAATATTTGACTAATTGTTTACACCTCTGTATATTTATATATATATATATATATATATATATATATATATATATATATATATATATATATATATATATATATATATATATATATATATATATATATATATATATATATATATATATATATATATATATATATATATATATATATATATATATATATATATATATATATATATATATATATATATATATATATATATATATATATATATATATATATATATATATATATATATTATATATATATATATTATATATATAATTATATATATATATATATTCAATTTAAAACTGTAGAAACATACCTTTGCGTTGCTCTAAAACCTCACCGAACCTAAAAAAAATCCGTGTATATAAAAGCTTTGGTGGCATTTCTTCATATGAAATCAAAGTTTGAGTATTTCATCCAATGATTTATAGGAAGAATCCTATAAATCATTGGATGAAATACTCACACTTTGATTAGAATTCAATTTAAAACAGTAGAACTTAGCATTGTTCTAAAATCTCGCTCGAATGAGGGAAGTAATTCTTCTACACTCTTTTCCTGACTAGTCCTGACTAGATTGTTATTTGACGTTCTGCTGATGAAAATGGAGCGACGTTTTAAAATGACTTTCTCTTTCAGGACGAATTAAATGGTAATTTGCTGACCCATGGCTGCCTTTCTTTGGTAAGTAAATTCATTAACCTTGAGGTGTAATATTTGGAATAATCTGAATTAACATCCTTACCTATTATTATATGTTCGATTACTATGTGAACTTTACTTACTAATCTTACTAAAAGCTGAAGATTATGCACAAAAGCTAATTTGAACTTTTTAAGAATTTAATCAAAAGAAACAATTTCCCAATGAAAGTACGGTGTTGCATTAAAATTTAAAACGAACAAAAATCGTCTCATGGGTTAGGCGGGCTAGCTTCCGATTCAGCCTTCTCTGGCTTTACGCTATGGTTTGACAGCTGAATCCATAAAATTGTTTTATTGCGCAACGCACAGCAAGCTGGTAATTGTAGGTTCTTTTTTAACTGATTAAATGAAAAGAAAACAATTTTTAAATGAAAGTAAAGAGCGACATTAAACGTACAAAGAATACAAATAATTATATTATATAACCCTAACGGTAAAGGGTAAACCCGAGAAATAAAACAGCTTAAATTTTGCCGTTGACACAACAGCCCGTAGCACAGCTTAGACATCGGAGCTGCCGGAAAAGTCAATGAACGGATCAGTTGATAGAATTTTAATAGGGCTGAGGGTACATAAGCTAAGGATGCACAGAATTACGTTTACCTTTATTTTTTTTATGATCCCCGAGTTTTTACTGATAGATTAAGGAATTAAATATATATAATAAAGTTATAAGACGGACTGGATTTGTGAGACACCTTGGAATAGTACTAGACGAGACTTTATCTCTTAAGCATCTAGGCATAATGAAGAAACGTCAGCATTTTTACCCTAAATCTATTCTCCACAATATTTATTTTTCTCCTGTACACCATTAAAAAGGTAAAAAGTCAATGTACGCCGAGTGGTGACCGGCAGGAGACATAAGTTAAGTCAAGTCATAACCCTTGCTTAGATTAATAACTTGGAAGTGTCTGAATTAAATGACTTTCTTATCCTGATTTTATAGATTATAAAAAGTCATTTCATTCAGCAGATATAAAGTTTTAATAAAGGTCCTATCCTTGTAGTGTATGCCAGATACTTCACAGTAAAAAAAAAAGTAAAAAAAGTAAGTAAGACGGCACTAGACCCTTAAGGTCCAAACAGGTGGTGCTGATCTCCGTTTCCTGGCCCTTCAGCCAGAAAGTGCAGTGGGGGCTGGGGGCCAACCATCCTGGGCTTCCACACCCTTCCTGCTTACCTTCCCCAGATTTCTCCAAGTACCCATTTAGAGCTGGGCCGACTCTGGCTGAGCTTACAGAGTCACGCCACTGACCCCCACCCCAACTAAATAACTGGTCACACCTGGGATTGAACCCGTCACAGATTCTGGCACTGACAATAATTGAAGCTCTTTACAGTAATTGGTGTTATGTAACATCGTTATGATTAAGGCAGGGGAGGTTAGTAGTTGGTTTAGTGGGGTATTATGTGTGGAGGAATTTGCACTTAAGCCCAAAATAGGTAACGAGCTAACTGGCTAAGTGGATAGCTTCACTTATATAGATAGAATTACTGGCAAGGATAAAAGGTGTAGTATGGATGTGAGATGTGGAATAGCCAAAATACTATAAAAGAACAAGTAGATAACTTTTAGGACTAAGATTGGAATGTTGGAAGCCTCTTCTTCTTCTTTATTTTCCTTTTGCTTTTTCCACTTTTTTGTCTCATTTTATTTCTTTTTTTTGTTATTGTTGTCGGTATTGTTGTTCATTGAATGTTTATCAACCACTACTAATAAGTCTTTGACTTTTTAAAGTGGCTTATGTGGTTCTTTTTTATATTGATGATGTGTATAATAAAAGTTTCTCTCTGTCTCTCTCTCTTCGATGTCTCTTCGAAAAGCTTAGGAATATATCCGAGATACTTTTTAGTGAATTTTCTTGATTGGAATTTGTTTGAACGAGCGTATATTGAAAAATAATGTAAAAAAAAATGATTCGATTCCATCCTTTAGGGCTTCCATGAAAGAAAAGTTCAGACGACCTGGGCACTTTTTATTGTTTAAACGGCTGCTAAAATTGGTTTTTTGGTAAACAAGGTGAGGTTAAATGACAAGCACAATGTTTTCAAATGGCGCTGGAAGTGGTCATAATGAAAGATATAAGTGAGATAGGAGCTCCATGGGAGAGAGTAAAGACTGAAGCTCCGAATATAGTGGAGGATCAGGGTGCCCAGCAATGTTGACCTCGGGTAACTTGAAACGACTTGTCCTGAAACGGTCCTGAAACGACTTGTCAATGCTAGTTGCCACGCTATTTATTTGAATTCTTTTCTTGATTATCTGGTATTTACCTATTTGGAATCTCTTGTTCAGGACTTTATATCGTCCAAGGTCATTGAAAAGGGCTCCAGCTTTAGATTGAAATGTTTGGTGTGTTATTTGAATATATCGTTGAATTTTAAATTAGTTAGCTTATCAGTGAGGCTTAAGACCATCAGGTCTTTTTGACGTCTTTACAATGATAAATTGATATTATATTATTTCTATTAATAATAATTTTCTATTAAATTTTAATTTGAATATATGTTTTTCTTAGGTCTGGAATGAATCTAGCCTAAAATGGCGACCAAGAGAGTACAATAATCTAACCTATATCAAAGTCCCAGCAAATGAGGTGTGGATCCCAGACATAATCGTCCAGAATAGGTACGTTGTATATCCAATATTTACTTTCTAATTTAACATAAATCTAAAATGAAGAGTTGACTTTGCTAGGTACATAGAGCACCCATAACAAGAAAGCAACTGAACCCTACCTCATAGGTAAAAATCCAATATTTCCGTGAGAAAATTTGCTAAAATAACCGTTACTTTTACAGTAAGTTATACTTGCCAAAATATAGATAAATTCAGGACGTTCAACACCATAAATGTCATTTTGCGAGTATCAGTGTCAGCTGAAAGTCTCAAAAACAAAGGACCCATTAAAAGATTTTCCCCTCAACACAACGAGCTTCCAAAGTAATTTCTGCAAAAAACTAATAGGGATCTTAATTATGTCAACAGTTCCAAAGGCTAACGAGAGGCTAGTTCGAAACAAAGAAAACATAAACAAAGAAAACGAGCTTTCCAAAATGCAAAGTCATACACTTTCTGTAAGAACCACAGAGGTTAGACCCTTACCCCTTTCTAGGAATAAGCTGAAAACGGGGTGCTAGGAGAAAAAATAACAAACAAAAAAGACAACAAAACTACAAGAACCGTTACTATTGCACTGAGTTATACTTGCCAAGGATGAATTCGGGACGTTCGTCACCATAAATGTCATTTTGCGAGTATCAGCGTCGACTGAAAGTCTCAAAGACAAAGGACCCATTAGAAAATTTTCCCATTAACACAAGGAGCTTCCGAAGTAATTTCGGTAAAAAAAAAATGATAGGGGATCGTAAATGTGTCAACAGTTACAAAAGCTAACGAAAGACTAGTTCGAAACAAAGAAAACATATAATCTCTTAATAATTATTAAGTAAAACGCTGTCTATTTAATCTATATATATCATAAGAAATTTGCATCCTGTGCCGACAAAGATTTCAATCAAGACAGTTGGCACAATAGGAAACTTCTGAAGCTTTCAAAATTCTCAACGGAACTTCTTTTGTGTTGATTTTCAATATTTTTCAACCAGGCATACTAGAATATACTTAGAAATTTCCATTCGCTGAACTTAAAACTCTGCTTAAGAAAAAAGAAGAGAAAAAATCACGCTATTTACTGATGAAAAAATCATTAAATCTGAATGTATTTATCTCCGACATTAAACAGGATAAATGAACTGGTTTTACTTGGGAAAGATTTCTGGAAAAACGGGTGATAGCATTTAGGTTTTCTGTCGTTTATTCAGACCGCTTATGGAACCTGTACAAGTTATGGCAAGACCGCCCAATCAATTCTGAACTATTCAGAATTGACCACACACAACTAAGCGTGTGGCCACACACATTTTTTCGGCCACACAAACTAAAGTTTATGGCCAAACACAACTAATTGTGTGGCCAAACATGTTTGTTCGGCCACACAAACTAAAGTGTGTGGCCACACATAACTACGTGTGTGACCATACATGTTTGTTCGGCCACACAAACTAAAGTGTGTGGCCACACACAACTAAGTGTGTGGCCACACATGATTGTCCAGCCACACAAACTAAAAGTGACGAAATAGGGTGATATTTTATGGTTTTGAACGACCTTAGCAGAAACATATGGGTATTCCTCACATAAAAAAAGGAAGACAGAAGGAGAAAACGAAGACTGTTTTCCTACATTAGTGATTAATATAGATCAGTACTTGAATGGGCCTTAACCCTACTCATCCATACAATTGCACAGGTCAAACAGCATAGCCATACACAATCAACCATAAAGAATAATACATGGACAGGCAGTCGTGTCGTAAGTAAGTATAAGAATAAGATATGTTATCCTACATTTTTCAACTATTACCTATACTTTTCACATGACTTACCTGTGTCTTTTTCTCGTTTTTTTATTTCTGTCTTTTGTGGAGTGAATCTACCACTTGAATTTAACTCTTACGGCTGTCTCTGCCGAAGCTATGCAGTTGATTAGAAGTCATATCTATAATTTTATAACACAATTTTGTTTTCGTTTTTTATAAAACTTTCACTTCGTCCCTTAAAATGAAACCTATAATGTTTCAATAGGTGTAAAAATTTTAACACAGTTTCAACTGAAAAATATAACAGACGGAAAACTTTGTGTAAATGAATGAATAAATTGTTATTAGGTAAAGGTATGAACCAAACACAGATTGAAATGTATATGTTGGTCCCAAAGACTATGGAAGATCAAGACTTATAAGACTTATAAAACTCCCAAAGACTCGTAAGAATGGAAACTACCGCTTTCGAAGACTAGAAAATTACACATGCCATCTGCTATTTTTGCGAATTTTTCCCTCTTTTAACCAACCCTAAACTGCAACATACTTTTCATTTTAGCTATTTTAAAATGATCCCTCCCAAGTTCTTATGACCACCCTTGCATAAGAAGTGACTGAGGGAAAATATTTTTGGCCCTTTTTCTGAGCATTCGTCTTGTCTATTTGTGAAGCTAATAACATTTTCCACTTTCTGTATATAGGTCCTTTACCCCAAGGACTTAAGATCCTGATTTTGAACCGACCAGAAAAAAGATATTTGTTCTACTTTGGAAGTCCAGATTTTTTTGAGAACAGGGCATGTCTCGAACATTTTTTTTTCCGTATTAGATTCCTAAAAAAAGTAAATAAATAAAGTACATTTCAAATTAAACAGGAATGAAAAGAGGTATGACCAATTTTCGGGAACCCTCACTCACCTCCCCAAGCCCACAGATATTTTAATCCTTTGAACTCAAAGAACGGTGCCTTAGAGTTTTGAACCAGTCCCAAACCCAACATCAAACAAATCCCCCCTTTCTCTACAAAACTCGTGTTGAAACAATTGGTAATCTGTCTTATTTATGGCCCTTGCATGAGGGGATGGAGGAGAAACCATCATCGGACCTTTCGACCATTAAAAAAGATATAAAATTTGGATCAGATGGCTTGTGCGGTTGTGGAGGAGCCTGGTGGAAAAAGGACACGGGAGGGGGACCTGTTGCCATCCAACAAACAATAGAACAGCAGTAGAACCTTCAGTTTCCGATTGGATGAGCCTCCTTCAAAGTTTATACGATCTTTCTTTAATAAGAAGTAGGCAATTGAGAAAGAAATAATATATTAAAGGCCCATGGCTCTTCACTACAGGCAACGCTAGAGCGTTAATAGGCTATGCCGAATATAAATTTTTTGCAAAAAAATAAAAATCGTGAAATGATTTTACTTTCTTTTCTCTTTAGTGCCTTCTCTCTTAATATACTTATGCGGTTAGCCAATTGACTATTATTATTGCAGTTATGAGGGACTCAACAATTACCCAGATTCCTTGGTCAACATTCGACACAATGGAGCCATTTTTCATCTTCAAAAGTTGACATTGGCGACACAATGTGACATGGACCTAACCTATTGGCCTTTTGATAAGCAAACATGCAGTATTCGTGTAGGAGCTTGGACAAGCGATGCAAACGAAGTCAAACCTATTCTCTTGGTTGATGAGGTCTCTTTTTAATGTTGATTTACATTTATTGTTATTATGATTAATGTTAGAACATTAATTACCTAAAAAAGGTGTTGCATTACAGAGCAATCCTGAGTCCAAAATTAATTTTCAAAAACCTCAGCTGCTGTAAATCAGGGGTTTCTGTCTAATGTTTCCGTCCACTTCCTGACATTGTGCCTTAAAACAAACTGATGGGCTCGATCATGCAATGGGTCATTTAGTTTTATTAATTTTTGTAAAATTCATTTTTATAAAAGCGTGTTGTCACTATTTTTGGTGGTTGTGAAAGTGGTGAAATTCAACACTAGGTAGCATCTTTCTTTTTTAAAGCCTTCGAAGAATTTAGATAAAAATATATTTTTCTTGTTCAAAAATTTTTAAAGAATCAATATTACATAAAATATTTAGAAAATCACTTTTCATTTTTTTTTCATTATTCTGTAATATTTACGAATTGAAATTAAGCCCGTTTTGAATAAGCATTGCCAGCCTTATTAGCAGTTGATTTTGCTGGGCTTTTACTTTTCACAAAAATACAACAAGACATCACATTAGGGAATCTACTGCAGCTGGATAGCTTTGATTTTGTAGGCCGTCACTCTAGGATGGCAGAAAATGAGGATTGTTCTACAACATATTCTCGTACAAAATTAGAAGAGAAGAGGCTTTAATATAGATTTCGACAAGGAGGTGAGTTTGAATCACCCTCCATAGTAGTGCTTAAATTTAGTACTATTAAATCAAAAAGAATTTTAGATATAAATTAATAAGACTTCAAGAGTGAAATTAATTTTCCTAATAAGACATTTTTTTTTATTTTTAAATACATCCTATATCAGCATCAGTACCCAAGGAAGAAATAATAAGATTATACACATTAATATGCTTAATTAACCGATTGACAATATAAATCAATTCACATGTTGCTTCAAACATTACAATGTAAACCCAGAGAGAAACACTTACGCTAGTATTTATTTTGGAGAAGGCATACAATTTTGGAGGTCGTAATTTAAATTCCCTTTGTAATTTATGCATGTTTTGGAATTAGGATTGTGCTTCAGTACAGGGTTGCCACCTGTAGCACGAAAGTGCTATTTTAGCATTATTTCCTTACGGGTACACTGTAGCATGTGGTGCATTGGATTAAGCACCTTTTCTCTTATATGAGCAAATTGAAAGTGCAGACTTAAAAAACGCATTTGCATGATATGTCTCACATCAAAATATATGTCAGAACATTTTTTACGTATGACAAACACCTTCTTCGTTTAAATACGGGATATGCGTGTGCGCGTGTATTTTTCTATTCAACGCTCTGATTGACTACATTTTTTATGGACACGTTTTTATTGCTCTACATTAAAAAAGATTAGAAAATTGACCTAAAAAACAATCTAAGTACAATTGAACGAATCATGCGCGTGTCGCAGTGTAAGCCACGACACGTGCAAAAAGTTTTTTGACTGTAGCACCGAAAATCGCCGTGTAACACGCAAATTTGGGCAATTTTAGCACTTTAGGAACTAACAATGGTGGCAAACCTGCTTCAGCATCATCCGCAATTTAAGAAAACGAATTGATCATATTTTATCAAAGACGTTCTAATTAGGATCTCTTAGGCTATTGCCGAGTATTTTACTTTTCAAAACTTTTAATTTCTAATTTTCTAATTAATTTCATATAATATTAAAATCGATTTCAACATTATAAATGGTAATTAAAAATTTTGTGTGCTAAGGTGAGATAAACTTTACCAAGTAAGGCAATCAGCATGTAAAGAGTCGATAAAGGAATTTAGCTCATATTTTAGATTTTTGGAAAAATGCGATAAACGCCCATGTACTTTGAAGTTGATAATATGTTCAATATGATTAGGATGTGTCACTATAACATCTTCCATAAGCTTTCGGGCACCAATGATGGGATGAAGCCTGTTCTTTCAGTTGAACAAAATATTGTCTAATGTGTATGGACAGAAGAAACTTGTGGACGCTACCAAAAACTCTTGAATCCTTGGATACAAGGGATTTTCCTCCAATAGCTTGTCAAGATTTCTGCCGTGTCCACCTTTATATATAAAGCCTCACAATAGAAAATGTTTGGAATTATTGGCTTTCATCAGATTTTCCATCCCTAATATGCCTCTTTCTAAAGAATGATGCTAATAATGATCACCTTATTCGATAGACAGCGTATTGACACAGTGTCCACAAATGGCTATTATCTGAAAATTTATACAGTAATTTCTTATAGCCTGAACTTACTTATTTTGAAGCCGGCACCTCTCCGTGGGAAATAATAGGAGCAAAATCAGAGCTAAACAATTTAAAATATGCTGAAGATATGATCCCACGACACGATGTTGTTTTTACGTTGGAGCTTCAACGTCGATCAGCATTTGACGTCAAAATGGTCCTTGTTCCCGCTATTGGTAAGTAGCTTGTTCTAAACAATATAATTTTTCATCGATCGTGGTTTTAATTGCAGATTGTAGGAATATCATTTTAACAGAAGAGGAAATGTAGGAAAGAAGTTAAAGTCCTCACGATTTCATTTAAGAAATCTTCAAGTCCTCACACCGTTCAAGTATTAACGTGGACTCCCTGCATCGATATAACTTTATATAACTTTATAACTTAAATTGTCGTGAATAATAAGGAAGGATTTATTAATAAAACGCATAAATAATATAAAAAAAGTTTTACTTCCTCCCCTAAAAGCAATGCCTGTCAGTGGGGGAAGGTTAAGGAAATAAATTATTGAGAGAAAAAAGGAAAAAAAAAATACTTTGGAAATGACACCGCCAATGCAACTACAGTTATCAATCCATTATATAGAAGCAAGCATGTGTTTTACCTTTGTAAACTACCTAACATAACAAATTCTCCATAAAAATATATAAATAAATAGAAAATAAAAATTCATACAATAAGGATTTCTTACTAGAAAAATAAATGACTAATTTCAAATATTGACCTAAACAATGGGTTATATACTAACAAAAAATTGGTAGATACATCTTGTATATAGGTGAGCAATTAGTGACTAAACAAAATTAGATATACTCATAGCTATAAAGTTCAAATCTCCCTCTATTCTACTCCAACTTAGCACCTAGTGAAAACTTGCATTTCCATCGACTCTTGGTCATTCAGGTATTTTATAGAGATTATTAAAAAAAAATTGGTTAAATTATTTTTTTGAATGATGTTAGTTACAATTTTGAATTTATGTGAATTTGACTCTACAAAAAGTATTCAATACCTCATGGTTCATCATTGCTAATCCTCCCTAAATTTTACAACCATCAATATTCCAACTTCTACTGTTCTTTGACTACTCCTCCTACAAACCTTATCACCACAACAAGCAGAGGCTGTCCAGAAAATGTACTGACGAGTCACCTCATCTGGCAGCATTACATACGATTTAACTCACTACTACTCATTACCTTTATAGACTTTTAGCTGCCTTTGACTCTCTCATTAGGGAGGAGTGAAGGAGAATCGTGACTGAAGATTGTGGCCATAAGGACTCGTCGATATACTTCGATGTGTCGTTTGATACTCCGATGGCATCAAGAATATCATGATTTGTTTCCAGGAATAAATCAATGACACTTCAAAGTTTCCTTTGGAGTTTGCAGTTAATCGAGGGTGCCCCCTACCTTCATATTATTCAGCTCCGCGTTACTGGATTATGAATAATGCTCGCAATAATCACAGCAGAATCATTGTTGAAAATAGTTGGCTCTTCACCATTTCTGGCAGATCTTGTCATCGCAGACGACGTCGCTCAGCCACAAGGATTCGGCCACAAGGCATAATTGATTATGTTCCCTGATCTAAACAGGAAATGTATTAAACCAAATTGTAAAAAAGTAAAAGGCACTGACATGACAAATGCTGATCCCCAAAAGGCTCTATGACCTGTAAAAGAGGAGAAGCTACATATTAACACTGATTCATAAACAATAAACACTATCCTATAAACGCTACCTCAAAAAATAGAGAGATAAAGGGAGATAGAGAGTAGTAAAAACTTTATTGAGTTATAATAATTTATTCCAATTACTCAGAAAAAAAAATAGATCGACTGCAATGGAAACTCAATAATAAATAATAATAAAAGAAATAAATTGAAACAAATAATAAATGAAAAAATCAAACAGAGCTTAAACATTTTTTTACATTTAATGGACAATTTTGATACAAAAAGTAAAGGGCGATTTTATGACTTAAAATGAAGAATCAAATAAGACTTATGAATTTCAACACGAACAATAGTAAACTACATGAACCATATGGACAAAAATTACCATCAATGAATATGATGTTACTACCTCCTCTCAAACGCTCCAAAAGGTTGGTGCTAGTTATAATTTAATGAATACAAAATAAATACATTTTGAAGATTTTTTTTTTCGTTGCAAAAATGAAAAAAAAAATACTGCCCAAAATAGTTAGCTTCACTGTAAAGTTTTTAGTATGAATTATCTTGCAGTAATCGCTTTGGTTTTACTATTTTAATTCGGAACTACTTTTAATCAATGTGTTCATCCTTTTAAGTCCATTCCTGCCAAATCTATAATAATTTTGATAATCTAATAAGATTTCCAGGTGTATCGGCTCGAGCTTAATAGATTTTTGACTATTAATTCAGTTTAGTTGTTTCAAAATATCCTTATTTTTGTCAATATTTTCTAATGTCCACTCTTTTGAATTGTGTACACAAATTCTTTGTTTAATCATAATTTCAATTCAAACAAATCGCTTATTAGTTTTCAGCAAAGCACTAATGACACTCTTTTTCTGGGGGTGGGGAGTTGGCAGGAGGCACAAACGTTTTGATGAGGTGGTTTTTATTCAATTTAGGCTTTTGTATCCTTATTCAATCTAATTTCAGTTCATTTTAGGTCACATCTTTTTCTTCATGGTAATTATTTTTACTTTGCCTTTGATATCTATGTAGCCAGGGTTTTTGATCGTGAGAAGGGGATATTTTCTCAGGGGCGGGGGCTACGAAATTTTTAAAAAAAAAAACGTTTAAATACATTTTTGTTATATTTTTACAAGTCGGACAATTTTTTTTCGGGGGGGGGGGGGGTCAAAACCCATACCCCCTTCCATCTATCGGATACGATCTTGACTTTAGTTAATGTCTATCTATATTGGATTTGATCATACACATATGTATAATTAGTTTGACCTTTTTAGTGCCTTGTCAAAGAGGGACAAATTTGTTCAAACGATAAAATAGAATTAAGATTTATAAACAATTTAGGAAATAATGAAAAATTATGATTTCTCGGTGGATGAGGGCCAACTTTCAAAACCGACTGAATCGAAGTAACAAATGTTCTTTTAATTGCTTGACGTTTCTATTGTCATAATTATTGTCATCAGCAAATTGTCATAATTTGCTGGTGAAGAATAATTCTTGTCAAATGAGGGAATAATTTTTAGATATATTTTTGCAATCTTTTCTTGCATATCTTTTATTCATATTCTGTTATCATTCCAAAACGAGTAAAATGAAAAATTTGTGAACTATTTCAATGAGATTACAGTTAGGTAGGTTTTCAAAATAGGTTAAGGTTAAAGTGGAGCCTGCAAGAAGAACCTTAAAATAGTTTGTTAAAAAAAACTCAGCTTTTGAAATTCTTTGAAGAAGAATTCATTTTTGTATTGAATGAGGTAAGGTAAAGAATACGATATTGGACTTTACTGTCCCTACCGGCGGTGCTGATTTTCGTTTCATTGCCCTTTAGTCAGGAAGGGGAATGGGGGGCTGGGGGCTGGCCATCCCGTGTTTTCACGCACTCTTCCTGTTGACTTGTGCCACATTTCTAAAGGCACCCAATTAGAGCTGAGTCGACTCTGGCTGAGCTTACAGAGTAACGTTACTACCTCCCCCCCTTCCAACCAAGTAATCAGCGACCCCAGGAATCGAACTCCCTTTCTCATGGACAAAGGTTGTCCACTGAATGGATCTTAATAATTAATTACAGGTCTACTTCACAAAAAATAGCCTACATTTTTCCTTTTAAAAAATGAAGTATGGTTGATGCAAAAGTTAGATTCAAAATCAACAAGTGAAAGCATGCGAATGGTATATTTTGAATTGTTTTTCGCAAGAATGTGAAAGTGTTAAAATTATTTTTTTTAAATGTCGAAAAAATTAGATATAACACTGCTTCAAAAATCTCTATAGACAATTTTTCTCTCTGGGCTGTTTTCAGTACCCATTAAATATAATACTGAAAGAAAGAAGCAACATTAAAACTTAAAACGAACAGAAATTATTACGTATATGAGGTTCCTTCCCCTTCTCAACACCTTGCTCTTTACACTAAAGTTTATTAGTACTTTAAAAAAAATTCTTATTGTTCTAATTAAATGACTCTTGTGTTTCAGGAGTCGTCCTTAAAGAATTGGGACAGACTCAAACTTTAGAGTAAAAACCTAGGTATTGAGGAGGGGAATGCCCCTCCCCTCATATAAGTAATAATTTCTTTTCGTTTTAAGTTAATATTTCTTCTTACTTTCGGTTGAAAAAAACTTGTTTTTTATATTTAGTCTCTGGTAATTTTTTTAAATAATTGCAGGAAATAAGGCTCAACCTCCACGAAAAAATCCCCTCTACTCACGGAAATATCTTCTAGACAATTCAATCCCGGTGACAATTATCCTTAACATATCCACGCGTAAAACTGAGTTGGCAACGAGAAAGCAAGACACATTTAAAAGAATTTCGCAAAGGAATTATGGGAAATTTCCCCAGTGTAAAATTCTTCCTGAAAATTCAAACCCCTGGAAACTTCCCTCCCCATGAAAATCCCCAAACAGAAAATTTGCCCCCGATCCCACCCAAAAAAATATATGCGTACTTGCTAATAACAAATACTGTGCGTAAACAAAAGGCAAATTTTATAACTTAAGGAAATTTTACAAGCGGCTGTGGGGGGTCATATTTCTAGAGATATTGTTATTGAGCTTTTCAACCCTGTTGAACAAAATTTTGAGAATTTTTCTCAAAATTTTGATCTGACGAATTTTGGAACAAGAGGGGCGTGGCAGGGGGCCTAGTTGCCCTCTATTTTTTTGGGTACTTAAAAAGAGCACTGGAACTTTTAATTTACGTTTGAATGAGCCCTCGCCCCATATTTTAGCACCAAAGGGTCGTTACAATCACCCCTAGGGGAAAAATCTTAAATAAACACGCAACCATTATCTTTCTCTGGCAGAAAATACAAAATTCCCCGTTTTTGAAGATAGAAGTTTAAAACCTCTACAATAGGGTTGTCTGATACGCCGAATCTAATGGTGCGATTTTCAATGAGATTCTTTGAATTTTAGGTTGTGTTTCCTCCCCTTTTTTAAACCATGCAAATTTTTTCAGGCTCGTAACCTTAGATGGATAACATTAAGATTAATGAAACTTATATATTTGGAATTAGCATAATAATCTGATTCTTTTGATATATCTATTGGTATCGAAATTCCATTTTTTTAGAGTTTCAGTTGCTATTGAACTACATCGCGCCTTGCTTATAGTTCGTTACCACAAACTGTTTGATAAAATAGTAAGAAAAAAAAACTTGAGGAAATGAGAAAATAAAACCATAGGAAGAAAAAAAAAAAAATGGATAAAAATGACAAACAAATGCCAAATCCGTGACTCACCTATGAAATATATTATTTTCAGCATGTAGCGCAACCATTAAAATTGTGTTTATCCTAAGGTGTTATGAATAATCTTTTGAATATAATTCAATAGGCTATAGCCTAATCGTTTAGGAGGGACTAGGAAAATGTATCGCATCCAGGGAGCTGTAAAGAATCTTTATTTGACAACCGTAGAGACCATATTCTCAAAATCAAATTAATTTCTTGGAGTCAGGTCAACTTACAAGTTCGAATCTTTTAACGTAAATGGAATCCTGAATATACGCCAAAGTGCAATGCTCTTATAGATATTGGTCAGAGTGAAATTGAAAGGGACATTTTTGGCCATACCATTCATGTGCTACTCCTCAGTTTAGGGGGGATTTAATTAAT
This sequence comes from Artemia franciscana, assembly GCF_032884065.1. NCBI lineage: Eukaryota > Metazoa > Arthropoda > Branchiopoda > Anostraca > Artemiidae > Artemia > Artemia franciscana. The sequence goes on along the minus strand of NC_088879.1, from coordinate 18,778,198 downwards.
TGTGACATATTTTGAGCCAAGCGTAGAAACCAAATTTATACGCTTTGTACGCGTGGATGATTTGCTGTCTGAGTGATCATTATAATTGGTGACATTTAGATGGTGTATATTAATCTTAATTTATATAGCAATACAGAAACAGAGTAACGGAACAATGTTTAAAAGTTCAGTTTTTCCCAGAAGCTGATTGATATTAATTTTTGGCTGCTAATAAGATTTGTGTCAAATTCCCTGCCCAGCTTTGTATATATATATATATATATATATATATATATATATATATATATATATATATATATATATATATATATATACGAAATAAGGAGCAAATGTAAAAACTGTAATGGTTCAGTGGATTGGATTTTCAATAGCCTGTTAATGTTTTTCTCTTGGGTTCACATCTCTCCGATATCTTAATAGATGTAAAGGTTGGGTGCTATGGGTCAAATCCCACAAAAGATATTGATTAAGCTCAAATTATCCCTATTTTGGGATATCTTTTGGGGAATTGCGACATTTTGTGGTGAATTACCCCATACCTTCCAACAAAACACAATATGCCTTGATATGCTTTTATCTTATTCTCATGACTTTCAGTTCACGGATGAGACAAACAGAAAATTGAATACTACGTGAAGTCATTTTAGTTACAATTATAAATGCATTTTTTATGCTGTTTCCCTTCAAATCCTAATAAAGCTAATAATTGATTTCAGTGATATCATTACTGGTACTGATAACATTTTGGATGACACCCGGATCTCCTGAGAGGATACACGTTGGTTGTGTTGCTGTTATAATAAACACAATGATGCTGCTTTATTTTAGATATGTTTTACCAGCATCAGGGAATCACATTCCTCTGGTTGGTAAGTTTTCTTTTTGTATAACCCTTATTGAACGAGACACCTACGGACACATCCTAGTTGACCTTCTATAGGCAAGGTACTGCAGGTAGTTATTAATAAATCACCGTGAATATGATGACGGGAAATATTGTTTGCCTTAGACAAGAGTTTCTTGTCGGTGTTTCGACTCTTTTTTCAGGAAGCTCTAATTACAACCGCAAAAAATACTTACAATAGGAATGACATTTTAAAGGAAACTTTTAATACACATTACATAAGAACTGGGCAAGATCTGAGGGGTGGTTGCTCCAGCTCGGTCAAACTGCTATTTGTCTCCATACCATATTCACTTATGTTCGTACAAATTTGTCGGGCAACAAGAAATGTCATTCAGATATTATATGCCCCACTCTCAAGATCTTGAATCTGTTCATAAAAAAAAAAAAAAAAAAAAAAAAAAAAAAAAAAAAAAAAAAAAAAAAAAAAAAAAAAAAAAAAAAAAAAAAAAAAAAAATATCGCCTACATTTTTCACCAAGAGGGAAACACTGAAGGCCGTTTTACGATGAGTACTTATGGTTCTAAAGTTTTTACTTTACATCTCTTGCTTTTCCTTATCTATCTGCTTATCTTTACATGTCTGCTTATCTAACTCTGCTTATATAAATGTCACTTCATTGCTTTTGCTTTATATATCACGGTTATACAATAAATATGGCTTTTAGTTTTGTCGAAGGAGTTCACTTTTTTTTATCGATATATTATTTTTTTTATTTATATTAACGTCTATTTTTCAGGAGATTTATTTGGGAGGGGTATGAAGGATTCATATTTGATGGATTATGACGTAGTTATGCGACTCTATTATTAGTTGCTTAGCTCATAAGTGAGGATAATTGGAAAGTGATATATGTCGTTACTTTGGGCGAGAGCATACAGGTTTCTTAACGAGTACTTGACCGCCTCTGGAGACAAGCACAAGCTAGTCAAGTCATTGGCCGGCCTAGAAGAGTGGTTAAGAGTGTATATATTTTGTTTGTTTTGTTCATTGTTAAGTAAATAAAACAGGAACAAGATAGGTGGTTATTTCCAGGGTAATTGACGGCGTGGTGTGTGTTATTTTTTTCTTCATTGAATCCTCTTGATGATAGAAAACAGTAGACTTAAAACTGAAAACTAATGGGTGATATAGATAAGAGGAACTTTACCCGGATTTTATCACCCATTTCCCAACAAAAATATCACTGTAAATTTATACCTATACCCAGGTTTTAGATAATGAAAAAGTATGGGAAAATGTTGGGGGTAGGGGGCAAATTTTTTTATTTTTTTTAGAGGGGGAGCAATTTCTTTATTTCAATGAATATACTGAAAATATAAAAAAAAGCATTTTCAGCGAAAATACTGTAAAGACAGTTTTTACAATTAAAGGGGGGCATTGGGGGTAGCAGTTGTATCCCCCCCAAACCTTGGACTGGCCTGCCAATAGTTAAAACATAATGTTTATGTATAGCACATAATATCTGTAGAATTTAGTTCTGTTGATTAATTTTGTTCTATTAAATTAAACCTGCACTATTTATGATGGATCGAGATTTTTCCCTCAATTGCGCATATTGAATAGCCCGTTTTGTCATTTTACAAAAGTGTGTGCAATAACTGTTCAATGTAGGGCAGAAGTTAACAAAAAGCGTAATTTAGTCTTCATGAAAAACCTAGCTGGTAGAGAATTTCCACGGTGTAATAGGCATAAAAAGACAATGTATGTTTCCGGTTGAAACCGTCAATTACCGTTACAGCAGTCAATTTAATAATGGTGTTCAACAACTGAAGGACACTTATAATATAATTAAAAGTCAAAATGAACCATAATAATAAGTTAGGCTTTTAGTAAAGAAATATCCGTGTTGAGTAAAAATATAGCCTTTCAGAGAAAATAACATTTCATTTTTATGATCAAGTTTCTTCCCATAATTAAAAACAAAATTTAATCCTCTTTGGTAAAATGATTTCTTATTTGTGTCAATTTGTGTTGATATTATGATACAGAACCTGTCATATCTTCGATAGGAAATACTATCCTTTGCATCAATCCCTTCTTGCAGGTGACAAGGATTTAAAGACGTCTCTCTCCCTTAGAGGTCAGACTCGGTCTAAACACTCTAAAAGTGCAAATAGGAACACAATTTATGGTTTCTACCGATATCGGCAGGGATCTGACAACCCCTAATGGTAGATACACTAGTGACAAGATTCCAAAAAAGTGTTCCCTCCCCCTACTACTTAAGTTACTTTTATTTATCAGTTATTAGCAATATTACAAAATAAATAGAAGAGTTCAAAATAAAATAATTTCAAGGAAATAGCGAAAAATAATCCAATTAAACGAAATCCCCGAAAAAGAGCATATTCAAGCTAGGAAAATCGCAGGAGGAAGTGGTTATAAGTCGTTTTGTGGATGGAATCATGCCAGTCTACCTCACAGCTTTCCTTCTTCTCTCATCCATTGCTTGTTGCTACAGCTTATATTCCACAATCTTGGGCAAAAAATGAAATATGGAAACATCCTTGTCAAGGCTTGAGCTCTTAAATGAGTGCTTACAATCCCCCTCTTGAATACCCCCCTTCCCAGTCCCCTCAGTAAGTGGAAATAAAATCGAGCTTTGAAAAAATACTGCCTAGTGAAAAATTGTTTTCACTTGAATTCCAAGCTGATTGAAGAGTAATGATAAGTACATTGTTTGTTTATTCTAATAGTTAAATTTAATCATTAAAATAAATTTTCGGGAATTTAGAAAAAACCTAAAAACTTTTATCTTTTTCTCCAGCACCAATGTAGCACAGGAATATCGTAGGTGTGTCAAAATGAAGTCCATTGAGAAAATGTAACGAAAGTGCACTTTTTTATTTTTGTTTTATTATCTTCTTGGTTTGCAGTGGATTTATTTTAGGACAAACTTTTTTTTTTAGAGAGTTTAATTGCCAGTAAATTCACTCTTACTTTCTTATGAGAAGCTCAAAATTCTTTGCAGCATTGCTGCAGAAAAAAATGCATTAATAATAAAACACATTTCTGAACTTGGTTTCTAAATTTCTTTTAATGTTCTTTAATTTTCTTAAACCTCTGAATTTTTTATATACGGCGATCTTCATAGACTAAATAATAGAATTTAATATCTTATTTTCTCAAGGATACTGATAATAACACAACCATGGCTTTATTAGACAAAACTTCACATGTTTTTATTGGAAATACTGAGAGAGCTGGGAAGTTAAAGTCCAAATGCCATATCCTAAAAAAAACTCACATGGCTTTTCCAGTTACATCATTGTTGTTTAAACAAATATCTTTTTTAAGGGTTCTTATGTATATTTTCTTTTAAACATGGAAACGAGTAAAAGTTAATTTCTAAAATATCTAAGTTCTACCGATGGAATTAGAGCAAAGTTAAAATTTAAAATGAAAAAAAAATTATTGGTTTGCAGTTTTGCATCATATATACGCAAAAATCACTCAAATAAACTGACTCGGGATATTTATATTTCTAGAATTTAGAAAAGCTAGAATTCTTTTCTAGAATTTAGAAAAGCTCAGTTTTAGTTAAAAAACTAAAAATTATGCTTGATTTTATTTCAACAGCTGTCAATATCTTAGTCGTTGAAACATTACTAAGAGCATTGCATATTAATCTTTATTTTCTGCACCCTATTTAAGAACTTTTCTGCTCATAAGAGAAAATATTTTTATTTGCAGAATTTTGATTTTCCAGTAAAGCGCGAGTTTTTTAGAATAAAAAAAAAATGAGGGGAATATCAAGAGTCATCATATTTGGACTAGTTTTGCCAATATTGCATAAATTGCGAAGCAATAATTTTTGCTTGTTTTTAAGTTTCAACTCCACTCTTCACTTCCCTTTGAAATATAAACTCTTAAAAAAATAATAGTGGCGTAAGATGTATTCCTCTTCCTCAAAAATCATACACAGGTTATTTAATATAGTATTGCAAAGCCTTGTCATATCCGAAAAAAGGCTGTACCATCTTATGAAAAAATGGGTAACCCACAGGTATATTTTCCTGAAATTTCTGCTTTCTGATATTTCTATATTTAGTTTTTGCAATTGAAAAGTTGTTCAACCACTCACTCAAAATGTCTAAGTGTACCCACTGGACTGTCATAACACGTGACTTTGTGACAAAATTAAATGTAATTTTACACATATTATAAAATGTTCGTTTTTTCTTTGTAGGTGCAGGCGTTTGAACCAAGGATTGTTTTTACATTTTAAGGAATTGATACAAATTAGTAATTATACCTAAAAGCGCTGTGTCATTTTCAGTCGTTTTCTACGTTGCAAGTTTAAGTCTCTCAGCTGTTGGTATTGTCATCACCTTGATCACTGGTAGTTTATCACGTCGGACCACTTCATATGACTTCGGTACAGGTTGCGCTGGCTCTCATACTCAAAGCAACGTTTGTACTCTATCTAAGGGCTCTTTGGTAAGTTAGAATATATAGTATGATGGATAATACTAGTTGGATTAGCATAAGCAATTGGATATGTGCAGCCTAAAAATTTCTTCAAACGAAAGTTTTCTCCAGAGCTGACTGCATGTACTATGTAGCTCCAAAACTCGATCTTCTTTTTCCATTCTACTCGTATTTCATATATCTTATAAACTTTATTCAATAAGAGCACGCTTACTCTTATGTCAGTCTTAACGAAGTCTTTACTACAAAATATTTGGCAAGAGAAAGGTTATACGACTTCCAGACAAGTCGTGTTCTAGTTGTCTTGCTTTACTTAAAGTTTATGTAATGGTTTGAAGCCCCAAATTGCACTCTACCCCATAGCTACAACCTTAATCCTAGCAAATCTTCAGATTTTCAACGTTCTGCCGTTTTCTAATGTTTTCTAAAATCCTGTATATATTTTATACTAAACAAACTTAAGTATTGACAGTCTAAAGTAGATTTGGGAAGTATCTTATTTACAAGTACCTACTTAGACCTTTTAGGGATCTTGTGTGTCCCATTCAGTTACTTAAGAACTCTTGTATTACAATTTTACAAGAAGTGTTTACTTTAAGCCATGTTTCATAGCTCATGGATGTGCTGAATTAATGGAGATAAACTCGAACGCTAAAATCTTCCTTTGGTCCTATAAAAGAGCCCCTGAAAGTAAATAGCTCGTCATTTTTTACAGTTTAATTATTGAAAAATAATGATGTTCATAAATTTGTTATTCAAAATAAATAGAAAACAAAGTATTTTGAAATATGTTATTTATCTCATACAATTTTGAATGTAGTGTAATTTCAAGAATGATTTAAGTAAGAAAATTGGCATGATCAACTTTTCCCGAAAAGTGGCCCTTTTTATGGTTCGACATATTTGTACTTCTTATTCTTTTCTTTATTTCAAGCCTCTAACGGACATCCTTAGAGAATATTTTAACCCTACCCTGGTAAGTATTGATTCAATTGATAAAGTATGCATTTTCATGTATTAAAAAAAAAATATAAAGCCGAAATTTTCACTTTGCAGAAGTTCATAACACACAAACCTCAAATGAAAGTGAGTTGAGAATTTAAAAGGTACACAACCCATCAGAGGTGATGAAAAATACCGTTAAAAAGGCAAGTATTCAGTTGGTAACGAATCTCTAAAAAATCATAAAGTGTACGAGACAGCTTATTCTTCCCATCGAGAAAATATCATTTAAATTAATTTTATTTAAAATAATTAATGATCAGAATTAATTTTACAGTTTAATGTAAATCAATTATTTAAAAACATGCTATTTTTTCCTGACTTAAGCACTTTTTTCTATAGTTTTTTTCCATGGCTATTTTACTCTACAAAACAGCAACACACTCTGAATGTATTATATACTCCTACCATTAACTTATACCCCTAACCTTACCCTTAACCTTCCTTTAAATTATAGCCTTAGCTAGGCATAAATATTCCATTTTGTAAAAAAATGTCAAACTAATTCGTTTCCACACAAAAAACATATTTTATATTACGCATTTTATTTTGTAAAACCGTAACACACTTTGAATGTGTTATAATCAAAGTGACCCTTTCCATATATGTTCAGTCTCATAGTTTTTACCTAGGGAATTATTAGCCTAATATAAGCTAGTAGAAACAAAACGCTGGTAGAAACTAATTTCTCAATCCCCAATTTACGCCCAAAAATAGTCATTTTTTTAAATTTTGTTGTCGCACGATTTTTAATTTAAAATTTATTTTTGAAGGGTCTTTGATATCTTTGAAGGACACAATGCCGGACTTTGGTTCTTACGGTTGAATTTTAATGGTTTTATTGCTGTTATCTTCTTTTTAATAGCAAAATAGAGGTTTATTGCCTCAAAGGACTATTGGAGGGACGATTCTAAATATTTTTTAGTTTTAAAAGTATTAACTTTGAAGTTCATTTTGGTAGTGATTACATATTTTCTTTTTTAACATATATCAGCAACGTCATTAACCCATCACAATTTATTGCCTTAAAAGAAATTTTAAGTAAAAGTTACTTGAAATACCAGCATTCCATAATCACTTACTTCATGAGTCACGTCAATTCACAGAAATTGAGAGACGGCAAGATGAATTCTTAAGAATCTAAGGGTAGGGTTTTATAGTTTTCTTCAATAAAAGCACCAAGAAAAGACATTTCCCAGTGAAAATTTAAACAATAGGTATTTTCATAAAATATAGGGGGGATCTTAGGGTCAATGTTAACTGAAGCCACTCAGATTCTCAATTTTTAATGTTTACTATTGATTTTTGTTTTTATGTGTATACTGTACAAAATCAGAATATGACTAGAAAAATAAGTTAAACTTTTCTAGTTTTCTTATTCATAAAAGCTTGTTTTTAACAAAAAATATAAAAGCTTGTTTTTAACAGAAAACTGAGTTTAAAACTTTTTTCTTTTTTCATTAGGAATCTGAGCGTAGCCTTAGGCTTCACGACGAACATAACTCTGATGCTGATAGTGATTTAACCTCGAAAACAATACCAATGGCCTCATTCACCGATGCACTGCCTCCTCCGAATTTTTCAACCAAACGACGAAGGAAAAATTGGATTCTTGTGGCACGCCTTATTGACCGTCTCTCCTTTACCGTTTATTTCCTCACTTTAGTCGTTCTCAGTTTTCAGTATCTCTTTTTGTAATTTATGAGTCATTCTTTGTACAAATTTAACTGTTGTAAATATATTTTTATGTTATGTCATTTATTGTAGATCTTAACGCCATCTTTATAAACAACTTTGTTACGAAATAGTAATTTTAAATTATAAGCAAAATACGCAATAAAACTCTGATACTTGTCCTATTAGCTGTGTTTGCTTCTCTTCTGTAAAACTTTCCAGTTTCCAATGGTGCCAGTCATGGAAATTTAGAGTGAGATAGAACGTAAAATTATTTTTTTTAAATCTAGAGGGGGGGAGGGTGGATTTGACCTTTGTCAATAAAAAATTTGGCAAAAGGTATTTTCTAAATCTGCCACCACTGCCAAGTTTCACAATACTTCCTAAAATCTGTCTGGCATCAACTCGACAGCAATAAATCATCCGGCTACTGAAAAAAATAATTACACTTGCCGATAGTGATTTAACCCCAAAACATTACCAATGGCCTCATTCACCGATGCACTTCATATTAATATTAGCAATATAAGCTGAATATTAGCAGCATTATAATATAAAATATTATAATATAGTATAAATTAATATAATATATTTAACAGAATATAATGTAGCATTTTTAAAAATAACCCAATATAATTTTTGCCTATGCTGAAGCTATGAAAAACCGGTTGATAACCATGTAGTACAGTCTGTCGGTTTGTAATCTCCAAAGGGCCATCTATAATTTTTTTGAGAAGAGCATCAGTTTATCCAGGGCTCATTCAACCACAATTTTATGCAACTTTTGATCCTTTTGATAATAATTGAATCCTCACTAAATCTTATTGGTAAGTTTGACGACACTAAAAAAAATCTCTGAACATGGTTAATTTTGATTTGAACGATATGTAACAGATCTCATATGCATGAGATCTTATCAGAGGCAAGGATTGAATAAATGAATATTGAAAAATCAAGAGAAAATGTTCCAAAATTTCTAATAATTACAAAATATTCATTTAAACTGGTAAACAACACAAAAAAGGCTGTAAAATCGAAACAGATAGTGAAGAATTATTTGAGGAGGTGAAACTGTCAGAAAAGACAAATAGGCTGGCCCTGGATACCACCAAGGCCTACCTAGGCTTAGTATCAAATAATCTTAAAATATTTCTAAGATTCTATATGACTATTATCTTGAAAGTAGTTGAGTTATTTGAATAAAGCTTTCAGGAGTGGATAAAAACCTTACACAGAGTAGGCTACGCTTTGGAGTAGGCACAAGGGGTAGACTACATGTCCAAGCTACTATCTTTCATTTTGTTTCCTATTTAGCCGAACTGTTAGCCCAACTTAGCCCGGCTTAGAAGATTGTTGAGGAAACATCTTAGCTATGTTAAAACTGTGTTCCCTTAATTTAGTTCTGGTTCTTCTCTTCTTTGGCTGTAAGAGTTAAATGCAAATCTCAATGATTTGAGCAGAATACATTGGAATTTCTTGCTGCTGTCAGAAGCAACCACAAATGAAAATTCAAAAATTCAAAAAAACTCAAATTGAATTCAATTGAATTTCATTTTGAATTCAAGAATTCAAAAACACTTGCACTTAGAAAATTGTGAAATTTCACTTGAAGTCAAAATTAACGATTACCTAAAAGATTATAGCACTATGAACTCCAGACTATGTGATAAAAGAAATAATTTTTGAGATAAACGATAGGTCATAGTTCTTTTTTGCTAATTTGAGGATAATTTTACAGAATAGACAAAAAAAAAAATTATAAACGAAATAGATAATGTAAAGGGCTCAATAATAACCAAAATTTCAAAGCTTCTATTTTAAGAAACATACGAAAACTAATTTATTAAAAACCAAAAACTGAACCAAATTATTTGTACTATAAAATAGATAGAAGACAAAAAAGCATATGTTCTGAGGCTACTTTGTGTGGCCTTGGCCTATAATGATAGTAATAAAAAAAAGTTTTCTCAGTAACGAACAACATTAAAACTTAAAGAAATAGAAATTATTCCATAATTGATGAAAGCTGTAGGGAACGAGCGGTTGAGGAAGGTGCAGCCCCCCCTCCCCGATCGGTACCATTTCTTTTCATTTTAATGTCGCTCTTTATTTTATTCAATGTTTCATTGAATTTCTGATTGATTTTCATGGTCCACTCAGTATTACCTTAAATATGAGGAGGGCTATCACCTCTCAAAACATAGTCTTTAGTTCATAGCTTGGTTTTATACTACAATGCCTTGAAAAAAAAGAGCTCGTTTAGTATATTTGGATCTTGAAATTATGTATATTTGTCTAAATTAAACTTTCAATTTCAAAAATTACATACAGTGCCTTTAGGTCTGTCACACCTGTTGAATTTCACTGCATTGTCTCCATCAAGATGGCATCCCTTTTTGGGAGATTTTGATTCCTGTTTTTAAAAGTATGCAAATTTTCATTTGCTAATAGCATTTAAAGAGTAACTTTAAAGCAAATAAATTTTTCTGATTCAGATTTAGCCTGAATAATATTTTATTTTTGTATCTGATGTAGTCAAAAATTTTTAGAGTTCCGGTTTTTATTGACAAGGGTTGTTCTTTACTTACAGATTCTTACTGCGAAGCGTTTGACCCAAGCCTCCCTTAAATGTGAAGGAGGACTACTGCTCTCTCCTTCAATCTCCATTTTTTAATTTTCAAGTTTTATATTCATAAAACAATGCTATGAGAATGGTATTCGTCGCTGGAAGCCAAAAAAAATTGCACCCTTCGAAGATATATTCGATATTCAAAAAATATTTACATGGTTCATCATTTCCAGGGAGTTAAAGGCGAGTTCTTCAAACCAGCTTGATTTATAGGAATGATGTCCATGGACACCAGTAGGGGGTGACACCCCGTGAAACAAGAATATATTAAACAGTGTATATAAATAGGAAACGAGACATTTTAACCTATACACTTGCTAAACAAATCTCCTGGTAGCAATTGCCACACTCCCCTCCCCATGAATTTTTTGGTAAAGATCATGATGCCCCGCCCTTTCTTTTTCAGCTCTGTTTCCGTAGGCATGTGAATATAATCTCTAAATTTTCATAATGGGATGGGCGCTATTCCTCCAAATACCAATAATAAAAATATACACAGATACTATTCCCGGAAGTCAAGAAGGACTAGATGTGGATTTCTTGAAAATGAATTTGCGAAACTTTTACATCGATTACATTATCTGAGAATTTTCAATCAATAGCTATTTGGTTCTCTTTGGGGACAATATCATACTTTGATGGCAGAAAACGACAAAAATTCCTTATTTTGTAATTAGGAACTTAGCACCTAAATAGGTCTCTGAAATCACGATGTGTGATTCTCATCAAGATCAATTGCCTTCTCGGGGTTGTTTACAACCCTTTTTTGATAATAAGTCAAACTTTCTCAGGCTCGTAGCTTTTGATGTTTAATCTTGAAATATTTGGAATCGCAATAAAAAGACAATTCTTTTTTGCTGTCAAAGTTTTTTTTTTTAGTTTCAGTTATTATTGGAGCGAGTGCCTAATTATAAGAGAGGAAATATATGTTGGGTCAGTTTTAGATTCTTGTGTGTAATACATCCTTAGAAAAATTACGTCTTGCGTTTTCAAGATGACAACATTGACGAAGTGTCAAAAATTAGAAAATTAAGGTTTTAGCCTTAAGGTTTTAAGCCTTTTAAAGCCTAATCAAAGGTGTTAAGTAGCATATTTTGGGATCAATCCTCATTTTTTTAAAAGGAAAATTCTTTGTAGAAGGTATCATTCTTAAGGTTTAAACTATTGTGTTCAACTACAACAGGCTCACAATTAAAGCGTTTAATCGATGGTAAAGATATAAAATCGAAGTATCTCTCCTAAATCATTTTTGTCGCGGAGCCATCCAAAGACTGCGGCAACTTTTCAGGTTGCCTTGGCAACATAAATCCATTTACTCGGCATAGATGGCCTTCGTTAATACCATGGCAACTTGTAACCTTGTTGATTGCGTTTGTTAGTCAAACGAGGAAGTATTATGGACTATCAAAGGAAAGCTGACTCAATTTTGGCTGTTCAAGAACTGAAAAAGAAGCTTCAACTTTTGGGTAGGTCTACTTATGTTTCGAGAATTTTTATCGGTTACAAAAATGTTTATCGGTTAATTCTTCACTGGTACCAATTAAGCTTTCATATGATATTAATTCAACAAAATTAATTATTAAAATGGGCGAGAAAACAGTGGAACTTAAAAATTTTGGTGGAAACCTCTTGCTTACACGAAGTTATAATACTTCCAATAAAAAAAAAGTAGATAAAAAACATCTCACTTGTCTCTATTTATCTAGATCAGGGATCGACAACGTATGATCTAATATCAAGCAGCTCACTATAGTTTAAAGAAAAGGTTAACTACTGTGGCAACTATTACTACTGACAGTTTACTGCATTACTGAACCACCTAATGTCAACACGACATGACTTGCCCCTCTTCTAGTCCAATCTATTCAAAGATCCAGCTGTTATACTCCTGTATAGTTATGATTTCTTTAAAATACTGTTTTATCGAAGCTTCCCATCCTAATGAGGGACAACCCACTTTTCAGTTTGCACCAAATGGATGGTCGAAAAGTACAATCTTTGACAATACGTCATCCATCTTCCTTAGGACCTGGCCATCAAAACCTTTCTTTCATTGTAGCCTTAATTAAGCAGAAGTAAAGAGTGATACTACAACTTAAACGAACAAAATTATTCCGTATGTAGTACTCTTTAAAGAAATGTTTTATAGTGTCAAACTCAATTGTCAAAATTTTAAACAGAAAATTGAATTGTTTCAAGCAAATGTGCATCAACCAGCTATTGAAATTTCTAGCGCTCTTTTTAAGATTCAAAAGTAATTAGAAAGCAACAAGCTCTCTCCGCGCCCTCTTTTACCTAATTGTATTCTATCGAACTTTTGAGATAGCCATTCTGTTGAAAATAGTTCAAAAGTCAACCAACAATGCCACGGGGTTCACGAACCCTCCACAGCCCCCGGGGCAAAGGCTGAAGTTATGCAAGTTGTCGATTGTTAACATATAAGGCTTTTATAGAAAGGATGGTCGTATAAATTTCCAATTCCTTTTTTCGGACTTAAAATCTTGAATTGCTGAACTTTCAACATTTAATATATCAATAGGAGTTTATTTTCGCTGGCTTTTAGTTTAATATAGCTTTTTACTTTTCTAATATAATTATGTATCAATAGGAGTTTATTTTCGCTGGCCGTAAGTTTAATATGGCTCGTTACTTTTCCTTGAAAAACTTGGTTGTTATTTTAAATTGACACTTGAAAAGAGGCTTTGGGAGGCAAGACATAAGGAAGACTTGGAAAAACATAGGTAAGAAGAAAAACAGACTCATGAAAATGTAAATGAATTTGCCAAATGTGAAAGATAAAAAATAAAAAATAATTTTAACCCTATTTTTAAAATTTAGGAGCAACGCAGCTTAATAATAACCAAAACTCTAAGAAACAGAAATTTGATATGATGATATAAATAAAAAAAAATTGGCTTATTATACTCATTCCATAAATACAAGATTCATTAAGCTTACATTTACCCATCCGAGGCTGCGAGCCTGATAAAATTTGCCTGATTTTCGAAAAAGGAGAAACCCCCTTTAAGCCCCCTCCTTCCTGAAAATCACACCATCAGATTCAGTGGATCGGAGAATCCTTGAGAAGAGGTTTCAACCTCCCATCTGCAAAAAAGTGGAATTTTGCATTTTTTGCCAAAATAAAGTTTTTTTTCCAGGGCTGATTGTTTTGACCCAGTGATCCTAGAAAGTCGGTAAAAGGCTTATTAAAATGGAAATTATAAGTTTAAGTATCATTTTTAAACGACCAAAAAGATTCAAGGGCATCTAGCTCCATTCACCTCCCCTTTTGTCGCTAATTAAGTTTGATTAGAATTATGAGATTGAAAAATTGAAAAAAATTATGAAGTATAAAAGGCTTTTTTTGAAGAAACATGATATTCAAGTCACTGGAACTTAAAATTTAAAAGAAAAATAGGAATTTTTTATATCAAAAGGGGTTTTGATATCAAAAATTGAAGTAAAAAAGGAAATTTAAAAAAAAATTAAAACTTTAGTGAGACAGAAAAGGGTTTCTTGATGAAATGTAATAGTTAAATCCCGAAATTCTTGAGAAAGATGGAATTGCTGAGAAAATGTGACACTTGAACCCATAAGTTTTAAAAAAAACCCAAATTATTGATCATATCAAGATCCCTATCAAGATTCAAAAAAGGAGTAAAAAGAAAAAAAATAATGAAATAAAAAGGCTTTAATGAAAAAAATGTTATATCTATATCCTAAAACAAAACTATCCTTTCAACAAAACTGGAATCCATGAGATGAAGAAAGGGCTTTTCTATCGAAATAGAAAGATATGATAAGTTTGATAAGAAATGAAAAGTTTGAGGATGCAGAAAACCCTTGCTTGAAAAAATGTTATGTCAAAACCTTGGCATTCTTCAAAAAATTGGAATTCTTGACAAGAAGAGGATTTTTGCTATTGAAAGTTGAAAAAAAGAAGTGTAAATTCAAAAAAAAACGTAAAATTCTATGAAGTAGAAAGGCTCTACTTGAAAAATAGTAATATTTAAATTTCGAATTTTTTAAGAAAAGTGGAATTTTTGACATGAAAAGGTCTTAGCTTTTGAAATTCAAAATAAAATTTATGTAAATAGTTTAAAAATGAAAAAATTTATGAAGTAGCAAGCCCTTGCTTGAAGAGATGTGATATTTAAATCACAAAAGTTTTCAGGTAAGTGGAATTCTTGAGCCAAAAATAACTTTGCTATAGAAATTAGAAAAGTAGTAATTGTTAAAAAATAAAAATTTGACGAAGGTTTAAATTGAAGAAATGTGTTATCTGAATCCTGAAAGTTCAAAGAAAAGTAACTTATTGACATGAAAGGGTTTTTTGCTATTGAAATTCGAAAAGAAGAGCAAACTGTCAAGAAATGAAAAAATTGAGGAAATAAAAAGGCTCTCTTTGTCAAAATTTGATATTCAAATCATATTTTATTTTCATGAAACAAAATAGGGATTGTCCAACCGAAAATTAAAAACGTTGAAATATTAAAAAACGAAAAATTTTGATGAATTAGAAAGACCTTACTTGAATAAATATGATATTCAAATCCCAATTTCTTCAGAGAAAAAAAAATCATCAATCTAAAAAAAAGGTAAAATTGCGATCGAAAGAATATGTTATATGTAATTATATTGTTGCAGAGGTGTGTGCATATCTTTCGCAATTGCGGCTAAAGCTCATTTTCATTTTTATTTAAATAAAAATTCGAATCGAAAGATAAAATTTGAGTCGTAAGAGAATCTATCTATATATATAAAAATAAGTTGTCTGTGTGTGTGTGTGTGTGTCGAGTGACGTCATGTTTGTGTGTCGACTGACGTCATGTTTGTTGATTGACGAAATTACACACCGGGACATCGGGACACAAATGACGACCGGGACACCGGGACATAGGGAATATAAATGACGACCGGGACACTCAAAGAGAAAGCGACCGGGACACAAGGAATGTTCGATTAGCAATCACCATCAACAATGCACCAGGACACAAATGACGACCGGGACACAGGGAATATAAATGACGACCAACACACTCAAAGAGAAATTACAGACCGAGAAACCGGAACACAAACGACGACCGGGAAAAAAGGACGACCGGGACATATGGGAAACAACAACAACGGGGACGCCGGGGGGCACAGGGGGATATATAAATGACGACAGGGACACAGGGAATGTTCGATTAGCAATCACCATCAACAAAGCTAAAGGGCAATCATTAGATCTATCTATATTCATAGGTGGGACACAGGGACACAACTACAATGGCGCGTAACTAATATGGCGCGTAACGACTTGCGTGCGCGGAGGGGCTTGGGGGGGCGCGAAGCGCCCCCACCAACTAGGTGTTCGGGTGGAGCGAAGCACCACCCCAACAGCCAGTAGTAAATAAGAAGCGATTAGGTTGTAGCAGGGGTGGCCACAGATTTTATGTATTTATTTATTTACTAGCTTATTTACTAGTTGGGGTGGCACTTCGCGCCACCCCAACACCTAGTTGTAGAGGGCACTTCGTGGCCTCCCAAGCCCCTCCACGCGCGTACGTCGTTACGTTCCATATTAGTTACGCGCCATTGTAGTTGTGTCCCTGTGTCCCACCTGTCAATATAGATATATATATATATATATATATATATATATATATATATATATATATATATATATATATATATATATATATATATATATATATATATATATATATATATATATATATATATATATATATATATATACTACGTAAAACTTGCGAATATACAGCATTCTTGGCTGTCCCATTGTCTGTGCACATAAAAAGATTGTCAGGTTTACCGACTCTTGAACATGCAACAAATGTCCATGGGAAAAACAATCTGTATTCACATCTATGCCTCATTATTCTAATGATCGCCCTTGAGCTTTGTTGATGGTGATTCCTAATCGAACATTCCCTGTGTCCCCGTCGTTATTTATATATCCCCTTGTGCCCCCGGCGTCACCGTAGTTGTTGTTTCCCTGTTTCCGGTCGTCATTTGTGTCCCGGTGTCCCAGTCTGTAATTTCTCTTTGAGTGCCGTGGTCGTCATTTATATTCCCTGTGTCCCGGTCGTCATTTTTGTCCCGGTCGTCATTTGTGTTCCGGTGTCCCGGTCTGTAATTTCTCTTTGAGTGTCCTGGTCGTCATTTATATTCCCTGTGTCCCGGTCGTCATTTGCGTCCCGGTGCTTTGTTGATGGTGATTGCTAATCGTACATTCCTTGTGTCCTGGCTGCTTTCTCTTTGAGAGCCCCCCCCCCCCGCGCGCAAGTCGTTACGTGCCATATTAGTTACGCGCCATTGTAGTGGTGTCCCTATGTCCCACCTGTGAATATAGATAGATATATATATATATATATTTTTAACTACGTAAAACTTGCGAATGTACAACATTCTTGCCTGTCCCATTGTCTGTGCATATAAATAGATTGTCAGGTTTACCAACTCTTGAACATGCAACATATAATTGTCCATGGGAAAAACAATCTGTATTCAGATCTATACCTCATTATTCTAATGATTGCCCTTGAGCTTTGTTGATGGTGATTGCTAATCGAACATTCCCTGTGTCCCTGTCGTAATTTATATATCCCCCTGTGTCCCCCGGTGTCCCCGTTGTTGTTGTTTCCCTTTGTCCCGGTCGTCATTTGTGTCCCAGTCTATAATTTCTCTTTGAGTGTCGCGGTCGTCATTTATATTCCCGGTGTCCCGTTCGTCATTTTTGTCCCGGTCGTCATTTGTGTTCCGGTGTCCCGGTCTGTAATTTCTCTTTGAGTGTCCTGGTCGTCATTTATATTCCCTGTGTCCCGGTCGTCATTTGTGCCCCGGTGCTTTGTTGATGGTGATTGCTAATCGAACATTCCTTGTGTCCCGGTCGCTTTCTCTTTGAGTGTCCCGGTCGTCATTTATATTCCCTATGTCCCGGTGTCTCGGTCGTCATTTGTGTCCCGATGTCCCGGTGTGTAATTTCGTCATTCAACAAACATGACGTCAGTTGAAACACAGGCATGACGTCACTCGACACACAGAGAACTTATTTTTATACTAGCTGTTGGGGTGGCACTTCGCGCCCCCCCAAGCCCCCCTGCGCGCGTAAGTCGTTACGTGCCATTGTAGTTGTGTCCCTATGTCCCACCTGTGAATATAGATAGATATATATATGTTTTTAACTACGTAAAACTACCGACTCTTGAACATGCAACATATAATGGTCCATGGGAACACAATCCGTATTCAGATCTATACCTCATGATTCTAATGATTGCCCTTGAGCTTTGTTGATGGTGATTGCTAATCGAACATTCCCTGTGTCCCCGTCGTCATTTATATATCCCCCTGTGCCCCCGGCGTCCCCGTTGTAGTTGTGTCCCTGTGTCCCGGTCGTCATTTATATTCCCTGTGTCCTGGTCGTTATTTGTATCCCAGTGTCCCGGTCTGTATATACATTCGTTTTTGAAATGGTATATGATGAAATAAATTTTTGTATTTTTCCCCTTTTTTTTAGTTTTTTTTCGGTTTTTACTTTTTTTAGTTTTTTATTTCTTTTATTTTTTTATTTTTAGTTTTTTTAGTTTTGTTTTTCTCCTTTATTTTTCTTTTTTTCCTTTTTTATGTTTTTTTCTTTTTTAGTTTTTTTAGTTTCTTTATTAGTTTTTAGTTTTTTTCTTTTTAGTTTTTTTGTAGTTTTTACCTTTTTTTTTTTTTAGTTTTTTTAGTTTTTTTTTACTTATGTCCTGGTCGTCATTTATACTCCCTGTGTCCCGGTCGTAATTTGTGTCCCGGTGCTTTGTTGATGGTGATTGCTAATCGTACATTTCTTGTGTCCCGGTCGCTTTCTCTTTGAGTGTCCCGGTCGTCATTTATATTCGCTATGTGCCGGGGTCCCGGTCATCATTTGTGTTCCGATGTCCCGGTCTGTAATTTCGTCAGTCGAAAACATGACGTCAGTCAACACACAAACATGACGTCACTCGACAGAC
The DNA here is from genome assembly GCF_032884065.1 of Artemia franciscana. NCBI lineage: Eukaryota > Metazoa > Arthropoda > Branchiopoda > Anostraca > Artemiidae > Artemia > Artemia franciscana. Next base: position 18,759,555 of record NC_088879.1, on the reverse strand, counting down.
ACACACACACACAGACAACTTATTTTTATATATATAGATAGATAGATATATAGATGTCCCGGTGTTTCGGTCGTCATTTGTGTCCCGATGTCCCAGTGTGTAATTTCTTCAATCTACCAACATGACGTCAGTCGACACACAAACATGACGTCACTTTACACACACACAGACAACTTATTTTTATATAGATAGATGTCCCGGTGTCCCAGTCGTCATTTGTGTCCCGATGTCCCGGTCTGTAATTTCGTCAGTTGACAATCAAAATGTCAGTCGACACAAAAACATGACGTCAGTAGACAGACACACAGACAAACAACTTATTTTTATATATATATAGATAGAAGATACATGTCCCGGTCGTCATTTGTGTCCCGATGTCCCGGTCTGTAATTTCGTCAGTTGACAAACATGACGTCACTCGACACACAGGCACACAGACAACTTATTTTTATATATATAGATATGTGTATAATTTTATCTTGAAAATGGCTCCATAATGTCTTGAAAATTAACATCCTGAGATTTTTATGGCCTGAAAAAATGATCTAGATAGGTCACGAGTTTCAGAAAATTCGTTTAGAGCTATAATTGGGGAGAAAAAAATCCTATGGGTAACGTTGTATTTATGAGCACATTTGAAAAACATAAATCGTACTATTTTCACTCCAGAACTGGTAGCATTGTTTTTAATATCTATGTTGTAAGCAAAATCACAAAAGATGACAAATGGGTGTGAACATCTAAAGAAATAGGCATGGAACAAAAAACAGCAAAAACCACCCTGAATTGCAAACACAAATGCTGCACAACGAAATTTGCACTTAGAATACGCAGCGAAATTGCATAAAATGAAGGAACGTGTTAGTTTTGTATGTGTGAGTCTGTGAAGGATAAATATGAAAGAGGAATTGATCTTAGCATCTATGACACCTGCAAAATTACACAAACTGACAATTGAGTCCAAACAGCTAAAGAAAAAGGCAAAGAACAACAAACAGCAGAAATCACACTGAATTTCAAACTAATATGTGACTTAAAACTAAAAAATAGCACGATAATAATCCTATCGCGTAATATAGATAATAATATGAGAAATTATAAAAGAATAAGGAATGTCTAATTTTAGCATCTGTAAAGAATAAAGAGTAAGGAGGAATTTAATCCACGTCATAATTTCTTAGTTAAAGGAAAACTACTGATTTGCCACCCTATGACTTGAAACAAAAGAATAAGACAATGGCTATGACAGCACATAATTTAGATGTGTCAGAGAACAGGGGCATTGGAAAATTCCTGCTTGTTACTGAATTATCCAGCAACGCAATCAAAGCAACAATATAAATACTAGGGAAAAGCTGTGAAAGAAGCTTTTTGGTATCTATGACATCATGTAAAACTATACATGTTCTTTGTGAATCCACACAGCTAAGGCAAAAGCATTGACAAATGTCTGAGGTACTGAAGCACAAAAATGAAGCGCAACGAAATCTGTGGCTAGAAGGCATGCGACTACAAGCATCATAACGAATCCCGGATTGAATTATATATGACAGCGATGACCACAATGAATCGTAAATGAAATCTGCAGATAGAAGAGAAGAAAAAGTGAGAATCACAAAAAGTTCCAAGAGAAAACAAATCCAAGAAAACAGATGATCCTTCGATGCATTAACAGGAAGAAGTTTGTTGCAACAGGAGTTTGATGCATTGACAGGAAGGACTTAAAACTAGTTGATAAGTCGATAATTTTGCTATTACGTTACTAGAGAATCAAATATATACAAGCCTTCGGTGTGCCGAGTGCCGAGCCCAGGCAAAGCCCGGTCTCCCGGTCCAATATTCTTATACTTCACAAGGAAAAAGGACAAAAATTCACTTTTGCACGTAGTACATTTAGGGGTCTCATATACATATTTAATCTTATTGAATTATTTTAATGAAGATGACACCCATATTTGGGGGAGTTTATTTTTTCTTCCTAAAAATGTGTAAACTTTCACGTGGTAATAGCCTTTAAGGAGTAACATTAAAATTTGTACATTTTTCATTTCTCCACCAGTTGTTTATCCTCTTTCCTTGGGTATGGCATGTCCAAGGACATTTTTTGTGTAAATTAAGTGTCTCTTGTCCCATAGCTATATGGCTCTAAGTTTCAAACTTATCTGGCAGAATTTTGTTTTGGCCTATATCTGGGATTTGATACTTTTTACCAAAAAGTATCCGTAAAAGAGACAAATCTTTGAGAACTATGAGCCAATTGTAGCCCAGAGATAAAACAAGGCTTTCTCCTTTCATTATAAAAGTTAAACGCAAACAATTGCCGATTTGAATTATTTACGGCTAATACCCTTGGAGAATGCGGGGTACTGTCACCCCTGAAGGCATATTTATTGAATCCTTAGACTGTTTTTCCAACAGGATTGCCTTACAATTTCGACCAGATGTCTTTCAAGGCTATAGAGGGAGGGAAAGGGAGGGAGCTGATCAACATTTAATCAGTTTCATTTCTCAAAAGTGTAAAAGAAGTTTCTATGACCACCCCATTTATGCAAAGTAGCCAAGTGAAAAAAAGATTAATTGAAGGCTTATGGCTTTTCACTTTAGGCACTCTTAAACCCTTGCCTCTAATCAAAAATATTATGATATTTGTTTGAATTTACCAAAGAATATATTATTTTGTCTATCACTGACTCTCTTTCACCCTTTCTCTATTTCTCTTCCTCCCTGTCTTGTCCATTTATTCTTAAAAAAAATAGTCCCTACATTTGTTATGAACTTATTACTGCACCCATGTTTTTCTTCTTTCATTTTTTCTTTATTGGTCTACCAGTCACTAGCATTTATGACGAGCCCTTTGTTATATCCATATTATTCCTAAATTCCTATATTCTTAAACATAGTAGGCTACTAATAGATTCAACTGCATTAAACGGATTAACGGACATTTTCTTCAATTATAGTCATGCACATTTTTTACTGCAACAATTCGTCGATTAACTTGCAAGAAACGGAAAAAAGGGTATGAAAGCAAAAGCAAAGCTACGAGTTAAAATGAAACAGACTTCAACCTTTAATTTGACAAAAGGTAAAATAATAACCTTGAATATGATTATTCTGTAAAGTAAATCACGTGTCAATGGTTGTTTATTTGCAGAGTCTAAAAAGCATGCCTTCAACTACGAATCTACTCTGCGACAAGAAGCAATTGATGTGGATATAGAAGCAGGAAAAAGTAGAATTTGGGATCTAACAGAGAAACTGAAGCAATATGAAAAGAGAGATTGCAACTCTGATTTCTTGGTAACCTTATCTGGATTGAAATTTGACGTAGCTAAGCTGAAAAATAAACCAAGTGCGTTTATCGTCGAATTTGTAAAAGAGCAGAATATAGACATCATTTCAAAAGCTAACCAAATCACTGCGAAGTGCCAAGAAGTAAGCAAAAACAAGTTTGAATAGCTTTCCCGTTTATCTTAATCCCAACCAGCACGATAGTATTGAATTAATAAAAAAAAGATTGTTTACCCCCAGTTATTCCCTCTTAACGAGAAAATCAAAAAGTTTTTTTTACTGGAAGCTCCCACTAGCTCCTAAGCGGGAAATCCCTAAACTAATTTTTTGTTGAAAAAAAACTGCTCAAAATAAAAATGAATAGGATCAGTCCCAAGGAGGAGCTTCGGTGATCCCTCTCCCTTCCGCTTTCGAGGACGGTGAGGAAAATAGGGGCTCAAAACAAAATTGAATAGAACCTTTCTTATAAGAAGGTTTCAAAAGTCACTCAAAGATTTTATTTATGTTTGTTTTCGCTTTTACCAGCGCTTTTGGTCTTTCAGAGGCAACGCTATAGCGTTGACAATAGTAAAGGCAATACATCTCCAATGTTTTATTAATTATTTTTCCCAGAGGCACTTCGTATGGAAGGGATGGTCGTATAGATTTCAGAGGGGGCTCTAAGATTGGAAATCGGAAGTTTTAGTGCCCTTTTTAAAAGTCAAAAGTGATCAGAGGCAAAATAGTTTGAAGATCACATAGCAAAAACTCTGGGGTCGACACAATTCCCCAGGGTCCGGGTGCAGGCGTTGTAAGTTATGCCCTGGGGGCATATATTATCCTCATAGAAGGAATGCTCGTATAAACTTCAGAGAAAGCTCGTTTCACTGGAAATTAAAAGTTCTAGTTCACTTCTTAAGAGTCAAAAGAGATCAGAGGGGAAATAGCCTCCCCTCATGCCCAATTTTTCCCCAAACTCATCCAATAAAAATTTGAGATAGCCATTTTGTTAAAAATAGTTCAAACATCAGATAGTAAAAACTTTGGAGTCAAAAATCCCCCAGGGCCATGTGGCAGGCATTTTAAGTTATGCCCTGGTGGCACATATGGTTCTTATAGAAGGAATGCTCGTTTAAGCTTCAGAAAGGGCTCATTTCATTGGAAATTGAAAGTTCTAGCTCACTTTTTAAGAGTCAGAAGAGATTTAAGGGCAGCTAGCCCCCCACATCCTTTTTTCTATAATACACCCGATAAAATTTTGAGACAACTATTTTGTTAAAGATAGTTCAAATAACAGATGATAAGAATTCCAGGGTCGATACAACCCCCAAGGACCCAGGGGGGCGTGTTGTATGTTATGCCCTGGGGATATATATGTTTCCTATAGAAAAGCTGCTCATACAAATATTAGAGAAAGTTCATTTGATTGGAAATTGAAAGTTCTAGTTCACTTTTAAAGAGTCAAAACAAACCGAAGGGCAACTAGCCCCCCCCCACGTCCTTTTTCCCCAAAGCCGTTTGATAAAAACTTTGAGAGAGCAATTTTGTTAACATAAATAAAAAATCAGAGAATTGAAACTCCAGGGCGACACAAACCCCCGAAGCCCAGAGGTAAGTTGCATTCTGGTCATTTTTGACTCTTAAAAAGGGCACTAGAAATTCCGATGCACAATCAAATGAGTCTCCTCCGAAGTTTATACTACCATCCCTTCCATAAAAGCGTTACATACCCCCGGGGCATAGTTTACAATACTTACCCCTGGGTTTTGGTGAACTGTGTTGTCCCTGGATCTTTGGTCTTTTTTGAACAAAATGGCTATATAAAAGAATCAATCGGACACCTTTTGAAAAAAGAGGGTTGGCGGGGGGGGGGGGGCTATTTTTAATCGGATCACCTTTTACTCTTAAAAGGGAATTAAATAAGAAAAACAAATTTTTTTAACTGCAAGTAAGGGGGGACACTAAAACTTAAAACTAACATAAATTATTCCGTATATGAAAGGGGATGTTCCCTCCTCAACGCCCTGCTCTTTACGCTAAAGTTTGACTCTGTCACAACTCTACTTTTAAAAACAATTAAAACACTTTAGCGTAAAGAGTGAGGCGTTGAGGAGGGGACAACTCCTTTCATATACGGAATAATTTCTGTTCGTTTTAAGTTTTACTGCCGCTCCTTACTTGCAGTTAAAAAACTTGTTTTTATTTAATTTTTGAATTTTTGGAATTAATGCATGTTTTGATTTTGCCTCACCGCACATGAATAAATGAAATGGAATTTGCATATTATTTTTCTTTTGCTAAATGGCTTTCTCACAGTTTTAGTCGGATGATTTTGATAAGGAAAAGGGGTTGGGGAGGAGTACTAGTTGCCCTCCAATTTTTGCTTCTTAAAAATGCAACTAGATTTTTTTTACGAACGTTTTCGCTAATAATAGACATACGTACCTTACGAATTAACTTACATAACGAACTTCTATATTTGTATATTTTTATTACGTACTAGCTGTTGGGGTGGCGCTTCGCGCCACCCCAACACCTAGTTGGTGGGGGCGCTTCGCGCCCCCCCCCAAGCCCCCCCGCGCGCGTAAGTCGTTACGCGCCATATTAGTTACGCACCATTGTAGTTGTGTCCCTATGTCCCACCTGTGAATATAGATATATATATATATATATATATATATATATATATATATATATATATATATATATATATATATATATATATGTTTTTAACTACGTAAAACTTGCGAATATACAACATTCTTTGCTGTCCCATTGTCTGTGCATATAAATAGATTGTCAGGTTTACCGACTCTTGAACATGCAACATATAATGGTCCATGGGAAAACAATCCGTATTCAGATCTATACCTCATGATTCTAATGATTGCCCTTGAGCTTTGTTGATGGTGATTGCTAATCGACCATTCCCTGAGTCGCCATTGTCATTTATATATCCCCCTGTGCACCCCGGCGTCCCCTTTGTAGTTATGTCCCTGTGTCCCGGTCGTCATTTATATTCCCTGTGTCCCGGTCGTCATTTGTGTCCCGGTGTTCCAGTCTGTGATTTCTCTTTGAGTGTCCCGGGCGTCATTTATATTCCTTGTGTCCCGGTGTCCCGGTCGTCATTTATATCCCCCTGTGCCCCCCGGCGTCCCCATTGTAGTTGTGTCCCTGTGTCCCGGTCGTCATTTATATTCCCTGTGTCCCAGTCGTCATTTGTATCCCGGTGTCCCGGTCTGTATATACATTCGTTTTTTAGTTTTGTTTTTCTCCTTTATTTTTTTCCTTTTTTCTTTTTTTTCTTTTTTAGTTTATTTAGATTTTTAGATTTTTTAGTTTTTTTATTAGTTTTTTTGTAGTTTTTACCATTTTTTTCAGTTTTTTTAGTTTTTTTTTTACTTATGTCCTGGTCGTCATTTATACTCCCTGTGTCCCGGTCGTCATTTGTGTCTCGGTGCTTTGTTGATTGCTAATTTATATTATATTTATATTTTTTATATTTATTAATATTTTTTTAGTTTTCTTTTTCTCTTATTTTTCAGTTTTTTCCTTTTTTTTTAGTTTTTTCTTTTTTAGTTTTTAGTTTTTTTTTTTTTTTTTACCTTTTTTTAGTTTTTTTAGTTTTTTTAGTTTTTTAGCTTTTTTAGTTTTTTTATTAGTTTTTAGTTTTTTTTTAGTTTTTGCCTTTTTTTAGTTTTTTCAGTTTTTTTTAGTTTTTAGTTTTTTACCTTTTTTTTAGTTTTTTTTAGTTTTTTAGCTTTTTTAGTTTTTTTTTCTTTTTAGTTTTTTTTGTAGTTTTTACCTTTTTTAGTTTTTTTTCTTCTTTTGTATTAGTGTGAAATAATTCAGACGTCATATGCGGACACACACGACGTCACTCGACAGACAGACAGACAGACATAACCCACAAACAACTTATTTTTATATATATTTATTCATATTTTTTTAGTTTTCTTTTTCTCTTTTATTTTTCAGTTTTTTCCTTTTTTTTAGTTTTTTTCTTTTTTAGTTTTTAGTTTTTTTTAGTTTTTTTAGTTTTTTAGCTTTTTTAGTTTTTTTATTAGTTTTTATTTTTTTTGTAGTTTTTGCCTTTTTTTATTTTTTTCAGTTTTTTTTTAGTTATTAGATTTTTACCTTTTTTTAGTTTTTTTTAGTTTTTTAGCTTTTTTAGTTTTTTTTTCTTTTTAGTTTTTTTGTAGTTTTTACCTTTTTTAGTTTTTTTCTTCTTTTGTATTAGTGTGAAATAATTTAGACGTCATATGCGAACAAACATGACGTCACCTGATCCACAGATCCACACACAGACAACTTATTTTTATATATATAGATATGAGGGAGTTCGCCCCCACGTCAATACATTTCTCCTTACACTAAAGCTTGAATTTTGTCCCGAATCTTTAAGAATGACCCCTGAGTCACAAGAGCCGTAGAATAAATAGTTGAAATTACTAAAAATACTTCAGCGTCAAGAGCAAGGTATTGTGGAGGAGACGAACCCCGTTATATACTTAATACTTTATGTTCTTTTTAAGTTCTGATGCTGCTCATTACTTTCAGTAGAAAAAATTACTTATTTTCTCATTTTGTTTTAGATAATGCTAGAAAATCCTGCACCCCCTTCATGTAAATTCTCTTCCTACGTAACTCCCTCCCCCAACCAACCCCACCCCAACGTGAAAGAGTCCCCTTGAAAATGTCTGTAAACTTCATAATAACCATTACTATATGTAAACAATTGTCAAAGTTGTTTAACTTGCAGCCCCCTGCCTCGGGGACTGTGGGGGATCAAGTCGTCCCCAAAGACATAGTTATTAAGTTTTCGACTAAGCTGAACAAAATGGCTATCCCAAAATTTTGATACAGTGACTTTGGGGGGAAGGTATGCATTGGAGGGGGCCTAGGTGCCCTACAATTTTTTGGTCACTTAAAAAGGCCACTAGAACTTTTAATTTCCATCAGAGTGAGTCCTATCATTATATTTTAGGACAACTGGTTCGATACGTTCACCCCTGGGGAAAAAAAACAAACAAATAAACAAGCATCAGTGATCCGTCTTCTGGCAAATAATACAAAATTCCATCTTTTTGTAGATAGGACCTTCTGTAGTAGGGCTCTCTGATACGCTGAATCTGATGGTGTAATTTTCGTTAAGATTCTATGACTTTGAGGGGGTGTTTCTCCCTATTTTCTAAAGTAAGGTAAATTTTCTCAGGCTCATAACTTTTGATGGGTAAGACTACACATTACAATGCAATTCTTTTGATGTAACTATTGGTATCAAAATTCCGTCTTTTAGAGTTTCGGTTCATATTCAGCCGGGTCGCTCCTTACTACAGTTCGTTACCACGAACTATTTGATTAAAACTTTCAATTTCTAACCACTGAGTCTTCTTAGAGATTTATACGGCAGTTATTCCATAAAATCTTTATATACCCCCAGGATATAAGTTACAACCAATCCCCTGGGGTCTAGGGGGCTATGTTGACCCCGAAGTTTTTGTTGTCTGAACATTTGACACCGAAGAAAAGCAAAATTAATAATAATTCTAACAACCACCAATTGCACAAAAACTAAAAGTTCGATCACTTTTTCCAGATGATCATAATCATGAATGACAGCTCAGATTAGGCCGTTGAAGGTTTTGAGCTGTTACTAACTAGACTTATCTAGAAATTTTTCAACTTTCTACCAGAAATTCAAAGGCTACAGGCTAAATTACTCTTTCTGAGTTATAGTTGGGCTTAAGATAACGAGAGAGACCTTCCTATATACGCTTCCATTACTGAATGATGAGTTATACTCCCGCTCCTAGTTTAGGTAATATCTGTTTTTTTAAGTTTGATTTTGACTATTAACCTGAATTCCCACTGGCTTTCTGTTTCATTTATTCATTGAAAGTAGCTTTTGACGATTTTAAATTTGGCTTATCATATAATTTTTATTTCTGCTCAGTGCACGGTTTAATGTCGCTCTATATTTTTGTTTAAAAAATGTTCAACTTTTGAAAACTGATTTTTTTTTTTTATAATTGCATAGTTTGTTATAGATTAATTTTAGAATATTTGTAAGACTTTTGAAATTTCTTCGTTAAGATGTTGATGAATGGGTAAGTGAGTAAATATGTTGGATTACAACTTGAGCTTAAGAGAAAATTAACAAATACAACCGTAATTTTTGGATCATCCAAGTTTGATTTTCGAACGCTACTTCCATTTAAAAAAAATAAAAAAGCTAAGAAATGCTTGGTATGCATAGAAGGGTTTTATTCAATCAGACGATCTGCCAATATTCATTTCTGATTCTTCTATTGGAATGATCTATCTTGATCCGCATAGAAACATTTGACTTATATTATATCATCAGTTTAATAAAATATCGCGTAATGTTGGTAATTTTGTAATTTTTATCATAATTTAGACATGAAAATGAGCACAAAACTTGATGCCTTTTTTGTGTTTTTTTTATGATTTAACAATCGCTTAAAGGGAAAACTACATTTCAGCCCTTAGGAGGGCCCCAAAGGGTAAAACAGTCAATAATAACGAAAAGTTTGAAAATATGTTTTAAGAAAAATTATCCGATGAGAAAAAATTGCCATAAGTAGCTGATTCAGGAATAGTAATTGTTGTTTTCCTTATTCTTAATTGTAAAACTAGTTTTTAAACCAATTTGCAGAAATTATTAAAAAAACCAGAAACCCTAAGAATGAAGTCAGCTTTTCTCTAAAGTCATTTTCGAGGAGTTTCCAGCTCTTTTTAAAAATCCCTGCAAAGTTGTTTCAAAGTAACATTTTACTTTTAAAATAAAGAAGATAATAATTACTGTTCGCTGAATCACATCAAAATAACAGTTTTTTCTCACTTGACAGTTTTCTTATGTTTTTTAACTTTTGGTTATTGTGGACCTTCTTACCTTTTGGGTCCATATTAAGGGCTCAAAACACAATTTCCTCCAAAAACGATTACTGAATTGGGAAAGAGTATAAAAAAGGCATTAGATGATGTTGTTTATTTCATCCTAGCAAAATTATGTTGAAAACTGTAAATTTACCGTACTGTTTGTCAAATTTGTGTCTAGATGATTCATTAAAATAGTTCTATTTTGTTGTCTTTAAATGTAATTTAAATTCTCCTTATGCTAAACAGCCTTATTTTATAACTTTGAACTTTATATATGTTAAATTAATTTAATTGAAAATGCATCCACAAAAAAGAAAAGGATGGCCCATAAAAAAAAAAAAAAAATTAGGGAAAGACCTGCCACTGCCAGTTGCAAGTCTTCACATTAAAATTGTCAATTACAGGCCTCAACTATGACTGAGAAGTATCATAAAGAAGACGTGTTTTTTCGGAAGAAGTTAGAAGAGTTGAAAAAGAAAGCTCCTTCGAACGTATTGGGCATAGAAGCAGCTGTAAGTTGTAGAATTTTTTATGCTTAGAAAAAGTGTTCATAGTTTTATTAGCAATGCGTAGAGTGTTCTACCGGACTTTAAAAACTAGGGCCAAGCAAAAATGTTATTACTTTATTTTATTAATTCAAAAATTTGACGACATATTTTAACATTATAACGCTGCTGTCATTTCAAGACATTGGGGGGTCTTTCATTTCAAAAAAGTAAGAATTTCTGCAATTAAAGTGTAAATTCCAGCGTTATCCATTACTTTCGTTTAATAAGACATATTATTACAAAAAATTAATAACGATTAATACATAAAATGCAGCAATCATCAACGTCACTTTATCACCACGAAGCGACATTCGTGCCAAAGTGGCTCAAGGCCCATACTCCCTCCAAATAATCATGATTATGCCAATATTTCTTACATTTTTTTATGTATTAAGCATAAGTCTGGGTTGTTTATTAGTTTCTTCTAAGTATTATCACCTTGCCTTCTTCCCCAAAATACCCTCTCCCCCCCGAGAAACAAAATTGTGAATTTGCAATTTCTCGTTAATAGATATAAATTTGTGTCCCCTTTTTTGTTATGTTATTCACTTTAAGTTTTTGGTTCACGTATGCTTTCATTTCAGAGAAATAATTCCAAATATTTTGGATATAGAGGGGATGGGAAGAAGAAGAGCCAAGAACATTCTTGAAAAGAAAAATAACGTAAATTCATTATTTTTAGGAGGTGCTCACTTTTTTATATAATAATTTTGAAATCGACCACCTTTCCAAAATAGTGTCCTTGGGAGAGCTTTTGATATAAGCTATGATTTCTGTTTATTCATTTATATTCATATATTCCACCTTTTAAGGGTATCACAGAAGATATGCGAGCAAAAATAAGAGAAGCAACACACGTTCAAAGACACTATGCACAGTTAATTGACAAGCTGACCAATGAAATACTTGAATATGAAAGAAGTGGCATAATACTGCAAGAACAGAAAAAAATTGTTGGAGTTGAGTACAGAAAAGCAAAGGTACATAAGCTTCATGTTTTACTTTCTGTTCATTCTTTATGCAAACTGACTCTCAAAACTTTGATCATGCTTAGAAAGTGGCCGCATTAGCATTTAATAAAAGTGAATCGTGCTAAATTCTCTTCTCCTTAGGGATCTAAGTTATTCTGACCTGATTTTGACTAAGTAATTGATTAAGTAGATTTGACTAACTAAGTAACTAAGCCTTTAAGCAGCCGCTGTATGTTCACAAGTGTGTTAATTTTAATGTGTTAATTTTACGCTGTGTATTAATTTTAGAATATTTGTAAGGCTTTTGAAACTTCTTCGTAAAGATGTTCCTGAATGAGTAAAGATGTTGGATTGTAATTTAACCTTAAGGGAAAATTAACAAATACAATCGTAATTTTTGATCAGATGAGTCTGATTTCCAAAGTCTATTTTTGCTTAAAATGCATAGAAGGGTGATATTCAACCATACGATCTGCAAATATTCACTTCTGTTTCTTCTATTGGGATGATATCATCTTGATCCACATGAAAACCTTTGACTTATATCATGTCATCAGTTTACTAGAATGTCGTGCAATGTTGGTAAATTTGTAATTTTTATCATAATTTAGGTATGAAAATGACTTAATGTCTTTTTTTATGCTCTTTCATGATTCAACAATAGCTTCTGGGGAAAATTACATTTTGAGGGGAACCAAAGGGTAAAACAGTCCATAGTAACCAAAAGTTTTAAAACATGTTTTAAGGAAAACTGTCCAATGAGATAAAATTGCCATAAGTGGCGGATTCAGGAATAGTAATTGTTATTTTTCTTAGTCTTAACAGTATGAGGTGTCAAATATGCCTATTTGAAAACCTGGAAAAAATTGTCTTTTAGGGGCACTCCTCCCCTAGTCATTTTATGAGGGTGGCTTGGCCCCTCAGCACTCAAATCCTCAAATCTGTTCCTGAAGTTTTGCTGGTACACTATCTTCATAACCTGGATAAACATGATTGCTTTAGGTCTGCATCGTTACTTCACCAGGAGCAGGTCTTAATCTAAAATAGATTCATAGTGCTAAATATACTAAACAGGTTAGACGCTCAAACATTTATGTTAGAGGGTATTTTAAGTCGCCTTTCACCGTACACGGTGACGTTAATGATGAACTGAAGGATTATTTATACAATTTCTTAATAATTCCACGATTTGTAACCAAAGAATAAACAACTTTCAAATGCTCTATTTTTCCTGTTTCAGTCAGAACACCCGAAAAAAATAGAAAGGAGAAACCAACAAACAAGCAGAAAACTGGGACAATCTTTCTAGGGAAAAATACACAACTATACTATTTTGTAGAAAGAGGGATGAAACCGCTTCTTTGGAGTTCAAAGATATGCTGGATTTGGCTAGGTTCTAGGCGTCTACCTCCCCCCAGAAAACAATCCCAGTTGGAAACAGAAAATACACCTCCATGGAAAATACACAACCCCGGTAAAAACCCACCGCAGAAAATGTCTCCCTGTAAAATACCCCCTCCCCACGCAGAATCCCCCCAGAAAATACCCCCTGCGGAAAATGGGGTTTTCCAAATTTGAATGTTCTATTTGAGTTGTATGTGTGTGTGTGTTTTTTTTAGTTTCGTTGAGAAGTGCTAAGGAAAAAGAGGTAGAGGAATTTACACACCATAAGTATCTTAAAAACTTAGAAAAAAAAGCACAAATCCATTTTTGTTGAAAGGACTTCCATATGAACTTCGGTGATTTTCAATTTTCGCAGTGGCGGGAGAAAAATAAAAAATGAACAAGAAAAAAAATATAAGCTAAAAATCATCAAAAATTAAGCTAAAAACACAAAGCACCAAGAAGTTTAAGAATGTTTAGCTTTCCTTTGAAAGCATAGTTGGCTTTGGGAACTAAAACAATCTTATAGTTTAAGTTTTTACGGACGAAAGCGTTGGAAAGAGTTAGTTTTCGTATCTTCCAAGTGTAAAACTACCACAGATATATATATATATATATATATATATATATCTATATATATAAAAATAAGTTGTCTGTGTGTGGATCTGTGGATGGATCAGGTGACGTCATGTTTGTTCGCATATGACGTCTGAATTATTTCACACTAATACAAAAGAAGAAAAAAACTAAAAAAGGTAAAAACTACAAAAAAAACTAAAAAGAAAAAAAAACTAAAAAAGCTAAAAAACTAAAAAAAACTAAAAAAAGGTAAAAAACTAAAAACTAAAAAAAACTGAAAAACCTAAAAAAAGGCAAAAACTAAAAAAAACTAAAAACTAATAAAAAAACTAAAAAAGCTAAAAAACTAAAAAAACTAAAAAAAGGTAAAAAACAAAAAAAAACAAAAAACAAAAAAAGAAAAAACTAAAAAAAGGAAAAAACTGAAAAATAAGAGAAAAAGAAAACTAAAAAAATATTAATAAATATAAAAAATATAAATATAAATATAATATAAATTAGCAATCAACAAAGCACCGAGACACAAATGACGACCGGGACACAGGGAGTATAAATGACGAACAGGACATAAGTAAAAAAAAAACTAAAAAACTAAAAAAATGGTAAAAACTACAAAAAAACTAAAAACTAATAAAAAAACTAAAAAATCTAAAAATCTAAATAAACTAAAAAAGAAAAAAAAGAAAAAAGGAAAAAAATAAAGGAGAAAAACAAAACTAAAAAACGAATGTATATACAGACCGGGACAACGGGATACAAATGACGACCGGGACACAGGGAATATAAATGACGACCGGGACACAGGGACACAACTACAATGGGGACGCCGGGGGGCACAGGGGGATATAAATGACGACCGGGACACCGGGACACAAGGAATATAAATGACGCCCGGGACACTCAAAGAGAAATCACAGACTGGAACACCGGGACACAAATGACGACCGAGACACAGGGAATATAAATGACGACCGGGACACAGGGACATAACTACAAAGGGGACGCCGGGGTGCACAGGGGGATATATAAATGACGATGGCGACTCAGGGAATGGTCGATTAGCAATCACCATCAACAAAGCTCAAGGGCAATCATTAGAATCATGAGGTATAGATCTGAATACGGATTGTTTTCCCATGGACCATTATATGTTGCATGTTCAAGAGTCGGTAAACCTGACAATCTATTTATATGCACAGACAATGGGACAGCAAAGAATGTTGTATATTCGCAAGTTTTACGTAGTTAAAAACATATATATATATATATATATATATATATATATATATATATATATATATATATATATATATATATATATATATATATATATATATATATATATATATATATATATATATATATATATATATATATATATATATCTATCTATCTATATTCACAGGTGGGACATAGGGACACAACTACAATGGCGCGTAACTAATATGGCGCGTAACGACTTATGCGCGCGGGGGGGCTTGGGGGGGGGCGCGAAGCGCCCCCACCAACTAGGTGTTGGGGTGGCGCGAAGCGCCACCCCAACAGCTAGTATATATATATATATATATATATATATATATATATATATATATATATATATATATATATATATATCTGATATTTATTCCTTAAAGTCTGATAATTCGAAACATTTAAAATTTATTTTTTAGTAAAGTGCAGATTATGTTCTGGGCTTTAAAAAACGTGGGGGTTGTCAGCACTACTCATGTTTATTTTTACTCGTTCTGAGTTTGACTTGGTTATTTAATGTAATTTATGTTCGTTTTTTGTTTTACTGCTGATGATGAACACTGTACATGTGTTCGAAACATCCAGTTAAATAATTTTACATCTATTCACTGTCAATAAAAAGGTATCATCCCTATTTTGAACTGTTTTACTTTCGTCATGGAAGGGCAGTGTGGTCTTCGAAGTTATCTATATTTGTTTAATTTATTTATTGATGGTGATTTGTGGTAGTTTTACGCTGAAAAAATTATTTGAATTAATTTCTAATAGTTTTGGCTTAGTGAAGGTCTTTACTTTTCGTTGAAAAAGTCGTTTTGTGGAAGCAAAAATTAAAATTAAAAAGATTCCAATTCCCCCAGACATTCCATTCTAGCTCAAAATACCACCCAGAAACTAAAGTTAAACTGTTTTTTATAGGCAGCGTAATAGCAATGCCTAAGTAAAGAAGGATGGAGGCACAATGTGTTGTTGTTGTTTTTTTGTTTTGTTTTGTTTTTTAGACCAGGGCAGGTCGTATATAAGGAGTTGTCGTAGAATCTTTTAAAAAAGTTCTTTCAATTAGAAATTAAAATTTATATTCCCCTTTTTCTTAGTCAAAAATGATTGCAGGGCAGCTAGCCCCCCCATGTCGATCATTTTCCCAAACAATCCAATACAAATTTTGAGAAAGCCATTTTGTTCAGCTTAGTTGAAAGTTCCAGTATTCATGCCTTTGAGGATGACAGCCCCTCACAGCCTAAGAGCAAGGGTTTTTAGTTATGCTCAGGGGTCATATAAAGCTCTTCTGGAGAGGGCAGTTGTATAAATTTTTGAGAAGGTTCATTGCATTGGAAATCCGATGTTCTAGTTCCCTTCTTAGGACTCAAAGTAATTGGAGGGCGAGTAGCCCCTTCTCATCACGTCCTGGTTTCCCCAAGTTCATGTTCAAAAACAGTCCAAAGGTCACATAATAAAGATTTTTGGGTTTGACACAACCCCCAGAATCTGGCGACAAAGGTTGTAAATTATGCCCCGAGGGCATATAAGATTCTTATTAAAGGGGTAGTTGTGCGAACTTTACAGGAGGTTTATTTGATTGTAAATTTAAAGTTCTAGTTCCATTAAAAGTCAAAAGTGATAGACTCTTCCCTCCCTGACGCCCTCTTTTCCAGAAATGCATCCAATCGAAATTGTGATAGCCACTTTGTTCGAAATTGTGTAAATAGCATATAACTATAAAGGGTCATGCCAACCCTAAGGGAATAGTTATTGACCTTTTGATTATGCTGTATCAAAGAACTTTCAAAATTTTGATTGGATATCTTTACGAAAAATGAGGGATGTCTGGATAGCTAGTTGCCTTCTGACATATTTGTTCACTTAAAAAGTGCGCTAGAACTTTTGATTTCCATTTGAATAAGCCCACTCTCGATCTTATAGAACCATTGGTTCCAAAGAGTCACCCCTGAAAAAAAAATCAATAAACACCCATACTTGATCGCAAAATTCCTCTTTTGGCAAAAAGGAGCTTGAAATCTCTACATTAGGGTTTTCTGATAATTAAATATAATGATTTCATTTTTTTTCAAATTTCTTGAAGGTTTAATTCCTCTCCCTCCCTTTTTCACAAATCACAAAAATTTTCTCAGGCTTGGAGCTTTTGAAAGGTGACATTAAACTTAACGAATTTTATATTTTTAGAATCAGCATAATAAGCCAATTCGTTTGATGTATTTATTGTTATGAAAGCTCAATGTTTTTTGGAGTCTTGGTTACTATTTGGCCGAGTCACTCCTTACTTACAGTTCGTTACCACGAGCTGTTTTCCAATAAAAGGAGCGACCAGGCTCAATAGTAACCAAAACACTTAAAAACAAAATTTTAATACTAATAGATATATTAAAAGAATTTAATTTTTATGCTGATTTTAAATATATAATAAGTTCACTTCCCCTAATACCTCGCTCTTTACACTAAAATGCTTCTAGTAATTTCAAATATTTATTCTACGGTCTTTGTGATTCAGGGGTCATTCTTAAGGAGTTGCGACAAAATTTAAGCTTTAGCGTAAAGAGCGAGGTATTGACGAGGGGGCGAATCCATTCATATACGTAATAAAAACATGAGAATACAGAAGTTCGTTACGTAAGCTAATTCGTAAGTTACGTATATCTTTTACTTGTAAAAACGTTCGTAAAAAATTAAAAGTTCTAGTTGCCTTTTTAAGTAATCAAAAAATTGAATGGCAACTCGGCCTCCTCCCTCGCTCCTTTTTTTCTCAAACTCATTCGATCGAAACTATGAGGAAGAAATTTAGCCAAAAAAATAAATATCCAAATTTCGTTTTAACTATTCATATGCGGAGAGCCAAAATCAAAACAGGCATTGATTCAAAAACTTTCAGAAATTAAATAAAAAAAAATATTTTTTTTTAACTGAAAGTAAGAAGCGACATTAAAACTCAAAACGAACAGATATTACTTCGTATATGAAAGGGGCTGCTCCCTCGTTAACGCCCCACTCTTTACGCTAAAGTTTTTTACTGTTTTAAAAAGTAGAGTTGAGAGAAAGATTCAAACTTTAGCATAAAGAGTGGGGCGTGAAGGAGGGAACAGCCTCTCTCATATACGAAGGAATTTCTGTTCGTTTAAAGTTTTAATGTCGCTTCTTACTTTCAGTTAAAAAAGCCTTTTTTTTATTTAATTTCTATATGAATCCATAGTTATGCTTGCTATTTGTATGCTGGAGAAACTTTTTCACCGATGTTTGATCCTGCGATAAATAGCATTGCTTAATGTTACTTTATAATTCCTCGAATTGACCTGAAAGTTAAAAAATAATATCTTTCCGAAGCAATTCTCTCTTTCGCAACCTGGCAACACTTGCACTACTTTGATGTATTTAAATTGTAAGAACAGAAGTAATAATAGTAATAGCCCTGAAAGTTTTAACCCCAGTCGTTCTTGGCATATTGGTGAGATTTAATGGCGAGAATTAGTGAGATTTACACTAGTGGATCTAGGGGGGAAACCTGCTCCCTCCAAGATTTTTGTGGTGCCTTCATTCTTTGTTTTTTCTTTTCACTCTTTTTTCTAAATACATTTTTCAGTTTAGTCAATTATTGGTACCCTTCTCACATTCCCCCCAAGATTTTCAAGAAAAGTATGTGTGTTTGAACTTTATTTTTCAAAAAGACGAAGGGCATTCAGGCGAGTCTTTCAGTGAATGTTGAGGGGAGTGTTGTACTAAATCAAAACACTTTATGTGTATACGGATGGTCAAAGGGTTTAAATCAGGAATGACTGGGCAAATGAATTTGGAACTTTCAGGAAACGATAAGGGAGATGATCAGAAAGGTAATATTTGCATGCTACCGCTACCGCTACGACCCCCACCAATATTAATGCTACAACTACTACCGCACTACGCTATTTACAACATCAAGGAGAAATTGTGTATTAAGATGGAGCTTTCAGAGAATGCTGAAAGGGGAAGATCATCCGACCAAAAGGAAATATGTGCACGATAGGGTATAAAGATTAAATTTTGAGGGATTTTTTTTTGGGTGGAGAGGGGTAAATTAATCATATCACGCCGCCTATATCCAAGTTGCCAAAAGGACGTAACGGCAATATCTTAGTAATAGTTTGGTGTGTGAAGTTGAAACTAACATAGCTTATTATGGGGGATGTTGCCTTTTATGCTGATTCCAAAAAATATAAAGTTTAATATCACCTTGCAAAAGCTGTAAGCCTGAGAAAATTTGCCTGATTTGTGAAAAAAAGGATGTTTTTAATATATAAGGCAAGAAAAGGTAAGTTTTAGGAAAGGCTGGAAAATAAACATAAAAAAAAATGAGGATTTTAGAAAGTATACCATAGCATTTAATACGGCTATGAAATTAAATATATAACTATAGTATGTATTTTCACCCCCTAAGAAATCTATAATTTTAGAAACTTTATCAAGAGGCAGTAGAATCAAGAAACTTCTCGCGACATCAACTTAAGACAACAGTGCAGAGATATGACAAAAAACTTAATGAGTTGGATATCCAAGATGCGGAAGAACATTTGTGGAAACAAGACGCGGGTGAAACAGTACATGAAACCCTAAGAGATATAGAAGGACAAATTAAGTAAGTTGCACCGTTTGCAGTTTGCTGTTTTAAATCACAGGCTAGCCAACCCCCTTCCTCTCTACTTCCTATGGAAAAGCTTTGTTTTTAAAGTTAATTTTTGCTCATTTACACACACAAAAACTTACCCACAGATCTTTTTCAATTCAGGTGATGAAACCAAAGAATCCCGTATAGTTATTATTTAAAAAATACAATGTTTATGGGAGGTAAATTTAGGTCTCACTTTCAAGCTATGATGAAATAAAAGTCTTGAAAGATATTATATTTGACAACAAGCAACAATTAATTACCCCATAATTAAGTTTATGTGAACATGGCTTAGCAATCAGATACGGGCTAAATTTACGATATTACTAACAATTATTAATTAGAAAAAAGTATGATGAAAGTAAGGAGCGAAGTTGAAATTTAAAACAAGCAAAAATTACTGCTTCGTGACTTTTGCAAACATATTTTTGAAAACTGTCCCCACCAAAGTGGCTCATGATAATTCCCTGTATTTTTAAAATTCTAAAACCAAACACTACACTGAAATTTCAAAACCAACTCAACAAGACAGAAATAGAAACAGGGAAGCTCTTCAGTGGCCTGCAGAAAACAAAACAAAACTAATAAACCTCTCAATAGTCTTTTACCGGCCATAAAATCAGTAACTTTTACGACACGATTTAACTCTCCAAGATATTCAGCAACACTTAGTCTTCCTTAAAGTGTTAGTCTAGTTTTCCACAAATATAGTTAAAGACCAACCAGTTTGAAACTGTTAAAAAACAAAACAAAACAAGTTGCATAAGTCATGAAGCAGTAATTTTTTTTCGTTTAAAGTTTCAACTTCGATCTTTAATTTCATCAAAAAAACTTGTTTAAAAAAACGATTTCAATTTTTTAAAATGTTACCAATTAGCATTATAGAGATATTTTTCCCATCAATTCTGTTTTCCTTTCCATCATAATAATTAGCTTTTAGATTAGCACTTAAATCGTTCTCTGTGATGTTCTAGTGTTTCGCTAGTGACGAAAAAAGTAGAAAAAACACATCATGCAACCCTTGCAAAAAGTGGATTTCCTTGTTTTTCAAGGCGGGGGGCTGTTAGTTCTTTTGTGTAGGGTTTTCGACGATGGTGTGCTTTTTATTTTTATTCGATGTCATTTTCCAGGAGTTTCAGATTCTTTTTCAGAATTCCAGTTAATTTGGTTGGCAAAATAAAATTTTGCTGCTAAGATTAACCTAATTAATAATTATCATTCCTAAATTAAATATCTTTTTTTTTCACAGGACGAGTTTTTTTTATAACGTATTTCAAAATTTTTTACTAGCTGGGGTTCCTTCTTTACTAGGTTCTAGCTGGTACTGCAATCATGATAAACTGAAAACCAAAAATATACTCGGGATGTCCGTAGTAAGGGGCGAATGACCAATCTGGAATAGCCATGGGCTTTCACATGACCAGCAAAGATGGTGACTAGACGAAAGAGAATCTATTACTTAAAGTGCAGTCTGTTAACACTTCGTTTTGAGCATCTGTGGAAAAGTGACTGATTTCATGGCGGTGAAAACATTACATTTAAATTACAGAGCCTATTTATAAGTGACATAGTTTTTGATTTAACTAAAGTGTATCATGTAACCATAAGAGATTTACAAAACAAGTAAACATTTATGCATAATACCTAAATATACAATTTTAGGAGATTTTCAAGGTAGTCATCATATTGGTAGTTCTTCAATTCAATCACTTCTAACCTTTCCTAGTATCTGCTGCTTGGACTTGCATCAATAACGTATTTTCGAAAACGAATGAGAGGGAGGCAAAATTAAACTTTTCTTGAGGATTATTTTGCTGCTTAATAGTCCTGACTGTCCCTCCCCTTCTTTTGAAATGCTCTGAAGGTTTTCTGTAAAGGATGCCCTTTTGGCCAATCCAAAAAATTAGCTTCTTCTTTTTCTCAAGCAATGACTATAAAGAGTCGAATGGCACCAAGCTGCGGCTGGGCAGGGACTGCTGATGCATTGTGGATCTACTTCTTTGATATTCCTCACCACCATTACTGCTAAAAGGGCCATCATATTGTTAAAGAGTATGAGGTTAATGATTCTAGAAATCTTGGAATGCGATTTTTAAACTGAAATAAAAAGAAACCTATTCATCTAAAGCAGAATTTTGTATCTTTTTTATCAGATTGAAATTCAACATATTAAATAAAGTATTCTTGTGGAATATTCGCATACTGCATCCATTGAATTGACCCCCACCCCTGTTCATCTCTCTCTCTTTCTATATAATTCTGCAAGTTTGTTAGTTTAACTAATTTTACATTTTGCTTCATTGCATTTTTTTCCGGTTTTTATTTTTTCAATAGTCAAAACTTAATTTTTTTTTAATTACGCTAGACTATATTTTTTCCACTCACCATTAAGTAGACTGATTACTTTTTGTTTTCAGATATGCTCATGAACAAAGCGATTCGGACCCAGATTTGCAATCTTTTAACTTAACGGATAGTAGCAGAAAAATTTCTGCTTATGTTGAATTACGTTTCCTCACAGGTACACATTTTTATTAATTTCATTATGTGTATTTTCTTCAAATTAGTTAAAAAAAAACTTTCCAAAAATATTTTCAAAGAAAAGTGAAGGTCATATTAAACTTGAGATCAGAAGAAATAAAAAATCACTATAACTTATGCGCAAAACGACCAAATATTACTACTAATAAAGAATAAATGAAACCCAAAACGAATAGAAATTAAATGAGCAATCGCAAAGAAAATGCAACGGGTACTAATATAATTCTTGAAATGAGTAAAGCTGATATTGAACATGCAAATTAAGCTTAAAACGAACAAAAATATTTTGCTATCGAAGCATAAATGAAACCCATCACGAACAGAAATTAAAAAAACAATCATAGAAAACAAACATATAATAGGTACTAATATAAATGAAAAAATAAATCTAAAAAGGAGTGATACTTCAATTGAATATGCAGGTCAAGCTTGTTTTAAGATTTAGTTTCACTTGTTAAGATTTACTTAGTCATTTATATTAGTACCTGTTGTATGGTTTTTTGATATGATTGTTTATTTAATTGTGTTGCGAGAGCAACAATTTGGTTTTCTCGCGGTTTTTTTTCCTATGCCGCCGATCTCGACTTATTCCTGGAAACTGCTAAGGGTCTAGCCTGTGCGGTTTTCACGGAAAGTGTGGAAATCAGGCCGGATTCATGGCTATGACATTAAATTTTGGAAAGCTCCGCAGAACTCTTGCCTGGGGCCAAATAGGATGGTTTTTGCTTGTCCACGAGTTAGAGACTATGGTGTGCGAAGTGAAGTGGAGTTATATAGCCTATGTCAGAGAGGAGTATCTGAAGTTGTGCAGCCAAGCTTTCATTTCATCAAGTCTTGTTTCTGCTTTCGAGTGGAAAGCTCCGTTCTAGCAGGCAAGCAGGCAGGCACCACTTTCAAATTGAAGATGGACTAAGATCTATTAGTTTTAAATATATGCGGCAGTTACCCGGCCCCAGAGACAATATATCTTCTTTGAGTGATAAATAGAAAAATTGACAGAAGCAAAAAAGCGGGATTTTTCAGCGGGTCCGAAAGTGCTGATATCTATTATTTCTACCCATTTCTGTTCGTGATTTCGGCTGGGTTTATCGTTTGTTTTTTCGGACTTGGGATTGAGCTAGAGAAATGTTATCAGATGTACCTCTTAAACTTTAAAAGTTCTGTCATTGCTAAAGAAATTGGAGCTTATCCTTTGCTCCTTTCTAAGTGGTTACGTTAGAAAGTTGGCTTACGGCAAAAAAAAAAATCAACTTTTGAACTAAGAAAGATAGAATTTTTTTCAAAGGCAATCGATAGGTCTTGATGAGCTGATCATAGTATATGCCATCCATTTTTTGGTACAAAAATTCCATCGTGAGATACACTAGTTTGAAAGTTTCAAGAGGTTGACAACTTCAGTAGTAGGGTACACGATGAAACTAAAAATAGGCCAATACCAATTGTGAGACAAGTAGAGGACTTGTAAGCAACAGTCGGCTGTTAGACCATAATCATCTTCGGCAATAAGGGGTTTGCAACTTTGGCTAGTTGGTGTACTTATTATTTTTTTCCGGTGTATTTGATGGTAAGATCAATTTGGTTCCAGTGGTAAGACATGCAGAGGACTTGTCAGTAATAATTTTTTGTTAGGCTACAATCATCTTCAGTGCAGAGGGGTTTGTAACTTTTGCTAGTTGGTATGGCTTACCCATACTCGCGGTACCCTAGAATTAAGTGTTTACGCAATGGGTACAAACGATAACGTAAAACAATGAAAAAGCTGAGGGGTTTGTAACTTTTGGTAGTTGGTGTACCCATACTCAGTGTAACATAGTATTAAGTGTTTACGCAACGGGTGAAACGATAACGTGAAACAATGAGGCAGTTTCGTAATAATTAATTGAGTTTCATCTATGGTGTTTAGATCCTGAAAAGTTACGGATAGCTTTATAATACCAACTACTGTTCCAAGTTTTGATCTGTCACGATGTCTACGATTAAAATGGATAAAGTTCAACTGGCTACAAAGTCAATTTAATCCCTTCTTTTGGTATTATAGCTCGTGATGCGCTGACCAAAGTATATGCCATCCATTTTTTTGTACAAAAATTCCTTCATAAGATGTACCAGTTTGAGAATTACAAGGGGTTGACAACTTCAGTAGTAAGGTACACACTGAAACCAAAAATAGGCCGATACCAATTGTGAGACATGTAGAGGACTTGTAGGGAAAGGTTGGCTGTTAGCTCATAATCATCTTCAGCAATAAGGGGTTTGCGAATTTTGCTTTTTGGTGTACCTATTATTTGTTTCCAGTGTATCTGATGGTAAGACTGAGTTGGTTCCAGTGGTAAGACATGTAGGAGACTTGTAATTAATAATCGTCTGTTAGGCTACAATCATCTTCAGTGAAAAGGGGCTTGTAACTTTTGCTATTTGGTCTAGCCGACCCATGCTCACAATAACCTAGAATTAAGTGTTTACGCAACGGGTATAAACGATAACCTAAAACAACGAGGCAGTTTCGTAATAATTAATAGTCATCTATGGTATTTTGATCCTGGAAAGTTACGGATAACCTTATAATGCCAACTAGATCATATTAGATACTGTTTGAAGTTTTCATCCGTCACGATGTCTACGATTTATAAGGATAACGTTCAACTGGCTGCAAAGTCAATTTAGTCCCTTCTTTCGGTATTACTGATAGCTCGTGATGAGCTGATAAAAAGTATGCCATAGTAGTTTCTTCATAATTAATAGTGTCATTTATGGTATTTTGATCATGAAAAGTTACAGATAGCTTTATAATACCAACTGGGTTATATAAGATATTGTTCTAAGTTTTCATCCGTAACGATGTCTACGATTGAAAAAGATAAAGTCAATTTAGTCCCTCCTTTCGGTATTCTTTTGTTATTGTTGTTTTTTCAACTCTGAGGAATAGCCTTTGATCATGTGATTACTGATCGTGTTCTTCTTTGAACATAACGTTTTAAAAGCTTCGATAAGCTGACAACTTCAGCGTTTCACCGATAGCAAAGAAACAAAACCAAAGTGTTGCTCTCGCAGAACTTTATTCGGCGAAGCCGGACAAAGGCTGCCGCAACACTTCACGCTGCTCAGGCAACGTAGGTCTAGTTTCTATTCGTTTTGGGTTTCATTTATTTTTTAATAGTAATTTCCGGTCGTTTTGAGTTTGAGTTATTGTAGGTTTCCTTTTCTTCTGCGCTTAGGTTTGATATAATCCACCTTGACATATTGTTAACCAGTGCTGAGTCTCCGTTCATGAAATCTTGCATGTTTGATGCAATGAGATTCGGTTAGGTTAGATTATAATTAAAACTAGGTTTAACCTGGGTAGATTAGGTTACGTTTCCTCAAATCAAACTATTATTATGAATAGGCTTGAATAAGTTTTGAGTTAGGTGAGTTTAAGCTGTTTTACCAGCTTGAGTTTAGCTAAATTAACCTAATTCAAGTGCAATTAATTATAATATAATCAAAATCTAAGCTATCCTAAGCTTCTTAGGTCAAAACTTAGTCATAATAATTATAAGCCTAATTTAAGGTAGTTTGAAGTATTTTATTCTAATTAAATCGAGTTTATGAAAAAATGCTGAGTTTAACGTATTCACAATCCTAACCCGCTGTGACTTAAAACAACCTAAGCCTATTTAGTTGCATCGAATGTTCTAGAATTCAGGATTCAAGAATTCAGGATTCAAGAATATTTTTATTTTATTAGAACTATTTAGTATTTGTTGAAAGTATTTTTTTTATTTTGTAAGAATAATTTTCGTTATGTAAGAACTATTTTGAATTTTGTTAGAACTTTCGTATTACAAGATTTTTTTTCTGTTTTATAAGAACTGTTTTAGATTTCTTTGAACTTTTTCGTATTCTTTAAGAGCTATTTTGGATTTTGATAGACATTTTGTTATTTAACAAGTAATTGTATTTTAAAGCATTTTTTTCATTCTGTTTGAACTATTTTGGATTTATGTCAGTTTTTCTATTTTGTAGGAATAAATTTTTGTTTCGTAAGAACTAATTTGAATTTGTTGAGAACTTTTTGTATTTTGTAAAAAATACTTTTGTTTCGTAAAAACGATTTTGGATTTTGTTTTAACTTTTTGTGTTTTATAACAAGAATTTGTAATTTTCAGTAGCTATTATTTTTATATAAATAGATTTCCAATTCTGTAAAAAATGTTTTGGATTTGTGTAAAGTAGTTTTGTTTTTTGTGAGAATAATTTTCTTCTGTATCAATTATTTCAGATTTTATTTGAAATTTTGTATTGTGTAAAAAATATTTTCGTTTTATAAGAACTACTTTGGATTCTCTTTGCACTTA
This sequence comes from Artemia franciscana, assembly GCF_032884065.1. Lineage (NCBI taxonomy): Eukaryota > Metazoa > Arthropoda > Branchiopoda > Anostraca > Artemiidae > Artemia > Artemia franciscana. The sequence continues at coordinate 18,733,127 of NC_088879.1, read as the reverse complement.
TGTACTCTCTAAGAACTATACTTGATTTTGCTAGAATTTTTGTGTTTCGTAACAGGTATTTTGTATTTTGCAATAAGTGTGTTTTATTCTGTTAGAACTATTTAATATTTATTTGAAGTATTTTTGTATTTTTTGGGAATAGTTTTTGCTCTGTAGGGACTATTTTCGATTATTTCAAAACTATTGTATTCTTTGAGAACTATTTTGGATGTCTCTAGAATTTTCCAACAAGCAATTTTGTATTTTGTATAGAATTTTGGATTTTGCAATAAACAAATTTTATTCTTCTAGAACTATTTTGGATTTCTGTAAAGTATTTTTGTATTTTTGAAGGGTAATTTCTGTTTTGTGAGTAGTATTTTTGATTTGTTAGAACTGTTGTTTATCTTTTATGTCTTTTTTGTTTTGTAAGAACAATTTTGGATTCCTTTTGAACTTTCTGTGTTCTTTAAAAAGTATTTTGGATGTTGTTAGATTTCTTGTGTTTTATAACAAGTATTTTGTATTTTGAAGCAACTATTTTTATTGTGTTACAACTATTTTGGATTCGAGTAAAGTATTTTGTATTTTGTAAGAATAATTGAACTATTTGGGATCTTGTTAAAACATGTCGTTTTTTGTAAAATTCATTCTTTCGGTTTTGTAAGCGATATCACTGTGTATCGCTGTGCCACTCTGCTCTTGAAGTTGATTTTTTTCATACCTCGGATCTATTAAAACCAGGAAAATAATGAAAAATATGAAAAAATATTAAATATGCAGAATAATCTCGTAAAACTCTCAAAACCTCGACCCATAAGCCCTAGAAAACGTTAAAAATATTAAGTATATGTTAAAATATGGGAAATAATCGCCTAAAATCCTCTAAAGCAAGTATGGTCTATCAATATGGTCCCCAAATATATGTGAAAACGGTATCTCTATGCCACTCTCCTCTCGAGGTTGAATTTCTTATGCGCTCAGTCTATTTAACCCCGAGAAAACAATGAAAAATACGAAAAAATATATTAGAACATGGAAAATAATTGCTTAAAACACTTAAAAGCTAGTATTTCCTCAGTCAAATGGCCCAAAAATACAAAAAAAAGTAATTGCTGTCTATGACCAGCCACAGAGTACCATGGGTGGCAGCAGCATAAAAAAATCCTTGATTTGGCGGAACTCTGAGCAGGATTGGTGGAATTGGAGCCACGGAATCTGGGAGCCCAGAAGTGGTGGAACCAGAACAGGAACTGGCGCAATTGGGACCGGTGGAACCAGACCTGGAACCGGGGTGAGAGGCAGCAGAATAGGAAATGAGACCGCTGTAACTGGCACCAAAAGTGGGGGAACTGGAATTTGATGTCATTTTATCAAAACAAATCTGAAAATTCCTAGGCGTAATAAGATTGGCTAGTAAAAACACAAAGGAATGGATAAAGCATAATTCCTATCAAGAAAATATCTGAAAATGCTTTGGGAATGACAATGTGTGCCATACGGTGCCGTGTGCCAGATATATAGTGCCACGGAGCATGAAATGACATGGAGCATCACGATTTAATAATGAAATGGAAAGTACCACTGTTCAAACAAGAAACATCTGTCAGGATATTCTAACGTCTGAAAACGCTTAAGTGAGGATAACAGGTGCCACAGGGTGAAACAGGGCAGCCATAGACTGCCATGGTGGCATAAACTGTCATGGCGTATCATGATCTAATAATAAAATGGAAAGTCCCACAATGGTCCATTTCAGTTTGTACAGTTATTTTTGTAGTGAAATGGCTGAAAATACTTTATAAATGATAAAATATGCCACAGGGAGCAACAAGGCATCCAAAATATCAGCTAAATAGTGTCACAGTAGCATGAACCATGCTGATGTTTGAAAATCAATGAAAATATGCAAATCAATACTTTAAACTGTGGTTTTTCTCGGAATTAAATAAAAAAAAACAAGTTTTTTCAACTGAAAGTAAGGAGCGACATTAAAACTTAAAACGAACAGAGATTACTTCGTATTTGAAAGGAGCTGCTTCCTCATCAACGCCCCGCTCTTTACGCTAAAGTTTGACTCTTTCTCTCAGCTCTTCTTTTTAAAACAGTAAAACACTTGTTAAAACAGTAAAACACTGGCGTAAAGAGCGGGGCGTTGATGAGGAAGCAGCCCCTTTCATATACGAAGTAATTTCTGTTCGTATTAAGTTTTAATGTCGCTCCTTACTTTTTTCATACCTCGGATCTATTAAAACCAGGAAAATAATGAAAAATATGAAAAAATATTAAATATGCAGAATAATCTCGTAAAACTCTCAAAACCTCAACCCATAAGCCCTAGAAAACGTTAAAAATATTAAGTATATGTTAAAATATGGGAAATAATCGCCTAAAATCCTCTAAAGCAAGTATGGTCTATCAATATGGTCCCCAAATATATGTGAAAACGGTATCTCTATGCCACTCTCCTCTCGAGGTTGAATTTCTTATGCGCTCGGTCTATTTAACCCCGAGAAAACAATGAAAAATACGAAAAAATATATTAGAACATGGAAAATAATTGCTTAAAACACTTAAAAGCTAGTATTTCCTTAGTCAAATGGCCCCAAAATACAAAAAAAAGTAATTGCTGTCTATGACCAGCCACAGAGTACCATGGGTGGCAGCAGCATAAAAAAATCCTTGATTTGGCGGAACTCTGAGCAGGATTGGTGGAATTGGAACCACGGAATCTGGGAGCCCAGAAGTGGTGGAACCAGAACAGGAACTGGCGCAATTGGGACCGGTGGAACCAGACCTGGAACCGGGGTGAGAGGCAGCAGAATAGGAAATGAGACCGCTGTAACTGGCACCAAAAGTGGGGGAACTGGAATTTGATGTCATTTTATCAAAACAAATCTGAAAATTCTTAGGCGTAATAAGATTGGCTAGTAAAAACACAAAGGAATGGATAAAGCATAATTCTTATCAAGAAAATATCTGAAAATGCTTTGGGAATGACAATGTGTGCCATACGGTGCCGTGTGCCAGATATATAGTGCCACGGAGCATGAAATGACATGGAGCATCACGATTTTATAATGAAATGGAAAGTACCACTGTTCAAACAAGAAACATCTGTCAGGATATTCTAACGTCTGAAAACGCTTAAGTGAGGATAACAGGTGCCACAGGGTGAAACAGGGCAGCCATAGACTGCCATGGTGGCATAAACTGTCATGGCGTATCATGATCTAATAATAAAATGGAAAGTCCCACAATGGTCCATTTCAGTTTGTACAGTTATTTTTGTAGTGAAATGGCTGAAAATACTTTATAAATGATAAAATATGCCACAGGGAGCAACAAGGCATCCAAAATATCAGCTAAATAGTGTCACAGTAGCATGAACCATGCTGATGTTTGAAAATCAATGAAAATATGCAAATCAATACTTTAAACTGTGGTTTTTCTCGGAATTAAATAAAAAAAACAAGTTTTTTCAACTGAAAGTAAGGAGCGACATTAAAACTTAAAACGAACAGAGATTACTTCGTATTTGAAAGGAGCTGCTTCCTCATCAACGCCCCGCTCTTTACGCTAAAGTTTGACTCTTTCTCTCAGCTCTTCTTTTTAAAACAGTAAAACACTTGTTAAAACAGTAAAACACTGGCGTAAAGAGCGGGGCGTTGATGAGGAAGCAGCCCCTTTCATATACGAAGTAATTTCTGTTCGTATTAAGTTTTAATGTCGCTCCTTACTTTCAGTTGAAAAAATTTGTTTTTTTTTATTTAATTTTTGAACGTTTTAGAATCAATACATGTTTTGATTTTGGCTCTCCGCAGAGGAATTCACATATTTTTTATTTTTTTTTGGCTAAATGGCTTTCTCATAATTTTTATCGAATTATTTTGAGAAAAAAGAGCGGGGAGGAAGCCTAGTTGCCCTCCAATTGTTTTGTTAATTAAAAAAGCAACTAGAACTTTTAATTTTTTACGAATGTTTTTATTAGTAAAAGATATACGTAACTTATAAATTAGCTTACGTAAAGAATTTTTTATTCTCATGTTTTTATTACACATATGAGAGGGTTCGCCCCCTCGCCAGTACCTCTCTCTTTACACCAAATCTTAAATTTTGTCCCAATTCATTAAGAATGACCCCTGAATCACAAAAGCCGTAGTAAAATAGTTGACATTACTAAAAATACTTTAGCGTAAAGAGCGAGGTATTAGGAGGAGGTGAGTCCCTCAAATGGGTAATAATTTCTGTTTCTTTTAAGTTTTAATGCTGTTCCTTACTTCCAGCTGAAAGAACTTTTTCATATTTATTTTTTCATTGTGTTTTTAAATAATGCTAGTAAATCCTGCGCTCCCTTCATGGAGATTTTCTTCCCCCATGACAAATTATTGATAGAAAGTTCCCCCAGCATACCCCCCTCTTCTCAACCCCTCCCCCAACCAAAAAAAGTCCTCCTGAAAACGCCTGTACACTTCCCAATAACCATTACTATATGTAAGCATTGGTCAAAGTTTGTAACTTGTTGCCCTCCCATGGGGACTGTGGGGGAGTAAGTCGTCCCCAAAGACATAGTTATAAGGTTTTTCGACTACGTTAAATAAAATGGCTATCTCAGAATTTTGATCCGTTGACTTTGGTGAAATAATTAGCGTGGGAGGGGGCCTAGGTGCCCTCCAATTTTTTTGGTCACTTAAAAAGGGCGCTAGAACTTTTCATTTCCGTTAGAATGAGCCCTCTTGAAACATTCTAGGACAACTGGGTCGATACGATCACCCCTGGAAAAAAAAAAACAAACAAATAAACACGCATCCATGATCTGCCTTCTGGCAAAAAATACAAAATTCCACATTTTTGTCGATAGGAGCTTGAAACTTCTACAGTAGGGTTCTCTGATACGCTGAATCTGATGGTGTGATTTTTGTTAAGATTCTATGACTTTTAGGGGGCGTTTCCCCCTATTTTCCGAAATAACACAAATTTTCTCAGGCTCGTAACTTTTGATGGGTAAGACTAAACTTGATGAAACTTATATATTTAAAATCAGCATTAAAATGCAATTCTTTTGATGTAGGTATTGGTATCAAAATTCCATTTTTTAGAGTTTTGGTTGCTATTGAGCCGGGTCGCTCCTTACTACAGTTCGTTACCACGAACTGTTTGAACGACTCCATCATCAAAGAAGCCTAGTTACCCTCCAATTTTTTTGTTAATTAAAAAGGCAACTAGAACTTTTAATTTTTTACGAATGTTTTTATTAGTAAAAGATATACGTAACTTATAAATTAGCTTACGTAAAGAATTTTTTATTCTCATGTTTTTATTACACATATGAGAGGGTTCGCCCCCTCGCCAGTACCTCTCTCTTTACACCAAATCTTAAATTTTGTCCCAATTCATTAAGAATGACCCCTGAATCACAAAAGCCGTAGAATAAATAGTTGACATTACTTAAAATACTTTAGCGTGAAGAGCGAGGTATTAGGAGGAGGTGAGCCCCTCATATAGATAATAATTTCTGTTCGTTTTTAGTTTTAATGCTGCTCCTTACTTCCAGCTGAAAAATTTTTTTCATATTTATTTTTTCATTTTTTTTTAAATAATGCTAGTAAATCCTGCACTCCCTTCATGGAAATTTTCTTCCCCCATGACAAATTCCTCGATGGAAAGTCCCCCGAGTATATCCCCCTCTTCTCAACCCCTCCCCCCAACCAAAAAATCCTCCTGAAAACGCCTGTACACTTCCCAATAAGCATTACTATATGTAAGCACTGGTCAAAGTTCGCAACTTGTAGCCCCTCCCACGGGGACTGTGGAGGAGTAAGTCGTCTCCAAAGACATAGTTATAAGGTTTTTCGACTACGTTGAATAAAATGGCTATCTCAGAATTTTGATCCGTTGACTTTGGGAAAATAATTAGCGTGGGATGGGGCCTAGGTGCCCTCCAATTTTTGGTCACTTAAAAAGGGCACTAGAACTTTTCATTTCCGTTCGAATGAGCCCTCTTGCAACATTCTAGGACAACTGGGTCGATACGATCACCCCTGGGAAAAAAACAAACAAACAAACAAATAAACACGTATCCGTGATCTGCCTTCTGGCAAAAAATACAAAATTCCAAATTTTTGTAGATAGGAGCTTGAAACTTCTACAGTAGGGTTCTCTGATAAACTGAATCTGATGGTGTAATTTTCGTTAAGATTCTATGACTTTTAGGGGGTGTTTCCCCCTATTTTCTAAAATAACGCAAATTTTCTCAGGCTCGTAACTTTTGATGCGTAAGACTAAACTTGATGAAACTTATATATTTAAAATCAGCATTAAAACGCAATTCTTTTGATTTAGCTATTGGTACCAAAATTCCATTTTTTAGAGTTTTGGTTACTATTGAGCCGGGTCGCTCCTTACTACAGTTCGTTACCACGAACTGTTTGATGATGGAGTCGTTCAAACAGTTCGTGGTAACGAACTGTAGTAAGGAGCGACCCGGCTCAATAGTAACCAAAACTCTAAAAAATGGAATTTTGATACCAATACCTACATCAAAAGAATTGCATTTTAATGTTGATTTTAAATATATAAGTTTCTTCAAGTTTAGTCTTACCCATCAAAAGTTACGAGCCTGAGAATATTTGCGTTATTTCAGAAAATAGGGGGAAACGCCCCCTAGAAGTCATAGAATCTTAACGAAAATCACACCATCAGATTCAGCGTATCAGAGAAGCCTACTGTAGAAGTTTCAAGCTCCTATCGACAAAAATGTGGAATTTTGTATTTTTTGCCAAAAGGCAGATCACGGATGCGTGTTTATTTGTTTTTTTCCCCAGGGGTGATCGTATCGACCCAGTTGTCCTAGAATGTTTCAAGAGGGCTCATTCTAACGGAAATGAAAAGTTCTAGTGTCCTTTTTAAGTGACCAAAAAAATTGGAGGGCACCTAGGCCCCCTCCCAAGCCAATTATTTCACCAAAGTCAACGGATCAAAATTCTGAGATAGCCATTTTATTCAGCGTAGTCGAAAAACCTTATAACTATGTCTTTGGGGACGACTTACTCCCCCACAGTCCCCATGGGAGGGCAATAAGTTACAAACTTTGACCAATGCTTACATATAGTAATGGTTATTGGGAAGTGTACAGGCGTTTTCAGGAGGACTTTTTTTGGTTGGGGGAGGGGTTGAGCAGAGGGGAATATGCTGGGGGAACTTTCCATCGATAATTTATCATGGGGGAAGAAAATCTCCATGAAGGGAGCGCAGGATTTACTAGCATTATTTAAAAACACAATGAAAAAATAAATATGAAAAAGTTCTTTCAGCTGGAAGTAAGGAACAGCATTAAAACTTAAAAGAAACAGAAATTATTACCCATTTGAGGGACTCACCTCCTCCTAATACCTCGCTCTTTACGTTAAAGTATTTTTAGTAATTTCAACTATTTATTCTACGGCTTTTGTGATTCTGGGGTCATTCTTAATGAATTGGGACAAAATTTAAGCTTTAGTGTAAAGAGCGAGGATCTGACAAGGGGGCGAACCCCCTCATATATGTAATAAAAATATGAGAATACAAAAGTTCTTTACGTAAGCTAATTTATAAGTTACGTAAATCTTTTACTAATAAAAATATTCGTAAAAAATTAAAAGTTCTAGTTGCCTTTTTAATTAACCAAAAAATCGGAGGGCAACTAGGCTTCCTCCCCCGCTCTTTTTTTCTCAAAATAATTCGATCAAAATTATGAGAAAGCCATTTAGCAAAAAAAAAAAAAAAAAATGCAAATTTCGTTTTAATTATTCCTCTGCGGAGAGCCAAAATCAAAACATGCATTGATTCAAAAACGTTCAGAAATTAAATAAAAAAAAACAAGTTTTTTTAACTGAAAGTAAGGAGCGACATTAAAACTTAAAACGAACAGAAATTACTTCGTATATGAAAGAGGCTGCTTCCTCATCAACACCCCGCTCTTTACGCTAAAGTTTTTTACTGTTTTAAAAAGAAGAATTGAGAGACAGAGTCAAACTTTAGCGTAAAGAGCGGGGCGTTGATGAGGAAGCAGCCTCTTTCATATACGAAGTAATTTCTGTTCGTTTTAAGTTTTAATGTCGCTCCTTACTTTCAGTTAAAAAAACTTGTTTTTTTTATTTAATAACACCCAGGTTAACACCACGAACTGTTTGACTAGATAAAAATAATCAAATGTATGCTTCAAAATGAGTAGTGTTCGCTTAAATTAGGGATGTTTGTGAAAAAAATGGATTCTTGCATGAAACACAATACAAGGGGCACAGAGTGTCCCTTGCCAAGAACAATCTTGGCTCATGGACGGTAATTCAATTCTCTTGCTTCCACGTCCAACAGTTTTGTCAATAGCTTCAATGGGGTATTCCCACAGAAAAGTCGAATTAGGTCTTACGTTCGTAATAAAATAAAAATTTTGAATCAAATGCACACCTTATGCTATCATTAAAAAAAATAATCGTTGATAGGTATCGCGAATAATCATAGTATGTTTCCAGGGTTTCTTTGATTGTCCAAGCACTTGTTTGTAATAAACCAAATCTATATTTGAACACCACCATCATTTGAATTTAAATAGCCTAACCTTAGCCAACACTACTAACTAATTTCGCCCTTCCATGGAAAGTATTTCTCGGGGATAAGAAACACGCGATCCCTGGCTTACGGAGAAAGGGGAAAATATCATTAAGATCAAGAAGCTTATTGCATAGTATTTGTTCCCTAAAGCAAAATATAAATAACTGCTTGCCAGTTAAGATGACCAGGGTGTCATTCCATCGGAAATCTCAGATCTTATTTCTTTGGTAGGGTCTTAACCAGGACATGGTTAAACTTCATTGGAGTAAACATTTTAGGGCTGTTTAAAAATTTTTTTTATTCTTTTTTTAATTTTTACATTTTAATGTAATTTCTTGTATACATAAATATTTTTTTCTGGTGTTGTGATGAAGACGGCCCTTGGACAAAGGGCCGGAATATACACGGAATTGAATTCCACTGTCTTGGGAAAAAATTCCCTATTGTTTCTAAGTTGTGTCTGCTTTAAAGAAAACAATTTTTTCTAACTGAAATTGTTAGTATTAAAAAGAGGGTTGCCCCCTCTTCAATAACCCACTCTAAACACTAAAGTTTTTAGTACTTTTAAAAAAGTTGCTGACTCTAATTAAACGGCTTTTGTGTTTCAGGAATTGCTCTTAATGAATTGGGACAAAAGGTCGAAATGTAGCGTAAAGAGAAGGGTATTGAGGAGAGAGAACCATCGTCATATTCGTAATTATTTCTGTTCGTTTTAGTTTTTAACGTTTCTCCTTACTTTCAGTTTTTAATCGATTTCTGATCATTTTAAATAATGTCCGAAAAGCCATCTTCCCTTCCATAGAAAATCCCTTATTCCGCGAAAAACCCTTCCATGGAACTAGCCTCCCATGAGTAACATTAAACTTGACGAATTTTATGTATTTTTAATAAACATAAAATTTTATTCTTTTGACGGATCCGTTGTTACCCAGTGTCTGTTTCTTAGAGTTTTTGCTACTATTGAGCTGCTTCGCTCTTTACTTACAGTTCGTTACCAATAGTTAAAAAAAAAAACCTTAAAAAAGTTGCAGTTCTTTTTCCGGTTTGTAAACATTATGGAATGAAAGATTATGTTGTAACATAAATTTTTTATTGCAGTGTTGTTGTTCGATATGAAAATGAAAGATATCAGTTTCTCTCTCTCTCTCTCTCTCTCTCTCTCTCTCTTTCTTTCTCTCTCTCTCTCTCTCTCTCTCTAACAGGCGTTCTGAACAGGCATGCTAGTTTTAAATAAAGAGGTACACAAGGGGCATTAAAAAACTTAGTATAAGAAGGTTATTTGTTTCGTATTATTTGCCAGTTATTAAGAAAATTTTAAATCTGTAGTATTTATTGTTGATATTAGCCATGTATCTTCTGCATATTATTTTTCCAAAAGACAGCAATCTAAGTTCTTTTTAGTACTCTGGAGTCATCAACGTAAATCAAAATTTGTAAAGTTTAATATATTATTAGTAGTCCTTACCAACTTTTTATTAATAGCACACCAAACTGTTTGATTTAGATTTTTAAAGAGTAATTTTGTTTAGAATAAGCATAATACTACACCATTGTGCGCCAATCTGTAAACACAGATTATAAATCTATGAAAATGCCTTTGCTAAACAAATTTTAAAATGTGAATTTTTAAAGTGAGGTTTGTGTGAGTAAAATTGATTATGACGGCCATTGTTTACAGTAATCTAAACACTATAAAAATCTATCGGATATAGGTACAAACTAGTTTATTGCTGTAATTCTTTTAGGAAGTATCTCGCTTTTTAGGGCGATCATGAGAGAAATGTTGAGATGGAGTACTGGCGGCAACCTTTCAAGATTGGCGGCACGTCAGAGTTGACACACAAACTTTGATACACAAAGTTGATACACAAACTGGCGGCAACCTTTCAAGGTTTGGCGGCACGTCAGAGTTGATACACAAACTTTGATACACAAAGTTGATACACAAACTGGCGGCAACCTTTCAAGGTTTGGCGGCACGTCAGAGTTGATACACAAACTTAATCTCGGATGAATATGAGTATACCAAAACTCACAAAATATTAATATTATTTATCTGTATAGGTGCTCAGACACCGTCAGATGTTCTGGGGAAGATAGAAGAGCTGTCATTACAGAATAGTTCTTTGATTAGCGCACGAAGAAACGCTACCTCAGCGTTGAATTCTTTGAAGATAAAAGGAATTACCCAGAATGAAAATTACAAGATTGACAGTAGCACCAGGTATCTTTTTATTTATTTGTTACATTTTTGTATCGCAGATATTATTCAAGAACTTGTAAGAAACTTCAATCTCCTAAATCCTAAAAGAACAAATCTTTGTATTTGATACCCTCTTTCTCTATAGTAAATTTATTATCTATCATCGTACAAGAAATTGTAATGCCAGGGATACAAAGACAAAAAGATGATGAATACTCGTTAGAAACGATCAATTAATGAAACAAAAAGTCATTATTCTGCACCATCTAACTGTGAAAATTTTACTTGTCTTAAAGACACTAGTTGTTATCCTTGCTCTTTTAAGCAGTTATATACTACTGTACTTTCTATGCGTTTTGGATAATAAGGATAAACATATCCTTATTAGTTTATTTTTGTCATTACTACAGCTTATTCTAATCATCCCACTATTAGAAAAATTAGTATTAGAAACGGTTTATACTTTCATCCCCCTCCCCCACATAATGAGGTGTATAGTCATGCAATAGCCTTCTTGGCCTTTGGAAAATCTTTTCCATTTTTTTAATGATAATGAATAAAGATGGTAAGGATTAATGCTACAGTTATAAAAGCTTATTATTAAAAATTGATTCTGCTTTTGAACCTTATAAATACGGTACGCTTTTAAACCAGAAAGAGAATGAAAAATAGGAGCGGCAAATGTCACAGTAGAAGTTGCAATGGGATGATGATTAACATTTGAATTTATTTAGAAGAAGTTCGGTAGATATGTAATTTTAGTTTAGTTGATGCGTAAGAAGTTTAGTAAATATGTATTTTTATAGATGATTTCCTAAAGAAAGATATAAACTTATTCAAAACTTAGGAAAGTAGTCCATTTTAGAAAATTTATGGAGATCTTTTTTTAGAGAATGATATAAACTTTTTCAAAACATAGGAAAATAGTCCTTCTTAAAGAATTATTAGAGCTTTGGTCGGTGGAAAGATTAACCTAAGTAAAACCTTTAGAATGAAGAGATAATGGGAGAGATCATATGTGCTAATGCTCAAAATTGAAAATTCGAATATTTCTTAGGACAAATATTCCTCACTCTTCGTCAAACATCTTTTTGTCACTTTCGTAGCAGCAACTTTCGTAGCGTATCACTTTCGTAGCAGCAACACTTTCGTAGCAGACCTAGCGGCAACTAGACTTAGCAACCACTAGGTAATTGATGCACTGAATGAGTCAAACAGGAAAGTGGCTTCATGGATTCATCGTATAGGTAATTATTCACTTGTAGTGCGAGGTAAAGGACAGTCGGCTCTACAATCACTGATTCCTAGTTGGGCAGACAATTCTTCTCGACTACAATCTAAAATGCCAAAGTTGCAAAACTTTTAACTCCAGAATTTAATCGGTTTGTACGACGGTGGAAAGAATGCTTTGAAGAGGAGCTGCGCTTATGAATAACGTTACTCTTATTAATGAATTTGAATTAAAGATCATCGCAAATTTGTTCTACAATAAATAATACAAACTCTGAGGGAATTTTCGGTCATTACTTAGGCTTACATATCCCAGATTTATCTCGCATTAAGTACAAATTGCCAGGCGCTTGGATAGATAAATGTGCAAAATTTCTTGTTATATCGGTGTAAATTTGTGATTAATGCGTAACAAAAAGGAGCCAACAGATCCAAGTGCATGGCAATATAAGCGAAATATTTATATTATTTCAAAAAGTTAAAGCACTACAATAACTACTAAATCCACAAGTATGGCTGGGGCTTCAGTAACTAATAGTAACTAGAAAACTATCTCAAAATACTTTTAAGCGAAAATATAGACCGAGGCTGTACGAAATGATTTAAACGTGCCATTAAAAAGTAGATTTTACGGTCAATGGATGTGTTGTCACATAAAACTTAAGCCCAAATATACCACTTTACTTTGGATCAGCACAAGAAGCCCATACGTTTTTGCTTTTTTGTGATGTTTGCGTTTTGACAAATTGCAAATATCGTGAAACAACTAATAGATTTGGTGGAAACATTGCATTTTCGCCCTAACTAGTTGGGCTTGAGGTCAAACCTAACAGATTTTCCTTATCATATGGAAGCACATGGATAAACAAAAGCTGCTAAAATTTTAAAAGGTTAACAATTCTATTGAGTCATCCGGTCTCTCCACAAGGGTTTAAGAAACTGATCAAAAACCGTTCTTTTTGATAAATCAACTTTATTATCCTTCATTTTCAAAATCCGTCAGCGATGTTAGTATTTAACATTTGAGTATCTTCTGTGACTCTACATGAAACAAATAGCTGAAAAACAATCCATGTCGACAGCAACTTGTCGTATAAAATTTATTGCTATTTTTGCGTATTAGTAGTTTCCGGTGGTATAACAAAATATCAACCACCCGTATTCGAAAGCCTTTAAAGATGTATTTCCAGCTCTTACGTACCTGAAAATGATCACTGGCTATTGGTTCGAAGTATTGGTAGGATAGAGGGCAGTCCGGGGTAATACATGAGAAACCCACCGTTGCAGATGAAGCAACACCATCTACGGCATCTTCAATGCAGTAAATATGTATCCAATGCTGACAATTGGTGCAGTACAGCCGAGCCAGACGTATTGCGTCGTCATAGTCCATTGGTAGCTTCGTCGGATTACGGAAACGATCCCAAAGCTCGAGCTCACTACAAGACACTTGGGTGTTTTGAATGAGGCCACCATCAAAATGCCTCAGTTGGCCATTCATTTGGCTGTAATCTGGCCCATACCAATGCGATATAACAATATTCTTCTGTTAGAGAAAATATAGATCCAGACATGCTAGAAAGCTAGGGTTAACGAGGCTTTGATGGAACTGATCAAACACGAAACCGATTTCAAACCTGATATGTATATTTTCTGGATCCTAAATCAGTTCATTAAATCTGAAGCATTTCATGCAAGGGTAATACGGGTACCATCTTAATATGTCGAATGGACTAAAAATAAATGCACTGAAATCATTATTGCCAATATTTTGCAGCCTTGGAAAAGGTATGCTCGTTTAAGTCATGATTTCGATGTAATTATGATCAGACCAAGGACAAAACAACTTTTTTTTTTTTTTTACAAAACTTTCAATAATAATATACACTAAATATTTTAATACTTGGCAATTACATCACTGGGACCTGCACTTTATATCTTGACTTCTAGCTTTTGCTGTCTATTTAATAATATCGCATCATATGTGCTTCAAATCGATGAAGTGGCACCTTTTATTCCATATATTGAAAGGTATACGCTAAATTTTCGCAAAAAAGTAATAAAACTTGCTTCTAACGAATGCAATCATAGATGGAAACATGTTGCCAGGTTTGTAAGTGTTTTCACGTCGTAAATACATAAATGCTAGAAATTTTAGACATTTTTATGGCACACACTATAGGAATAGGACTTTTTTCTCTATTGTACATCCAAATACAGATGATTCTTTATGCATTACTGAGATACTGAAATACTTTATACCCACCAGAAAGTACACAACCTTCAACTTTGGAAAAATTCTGAAAGTAATAGAAACAGTATAATTTTGAACAGTTTGTTATGAAATCACTGATTTCTGCACCTCTAAACTGTCTCTTCCTACTTGTTTGGCAATTATGGGTTTTCAAGACAAAGGGTGGGTACAAATCTCAAAATCCCACACTTTATCAGGTCACTATCTAGGAGGTAAATCGGTCATTGTACTGGGGAACCAAACAGTTCGTGGTAACGAACTGTAGTAAGGAGCGACCCAGCACAATAGTAACCAAAACTCTAAAAAACGGAATTTTGATACCAATAGTTACATCAAAAGAATTGCATTTTAATGGTGATTTTAAATATATAAGTTTCATCAAGTTTAGTCTTACCCATCAAAAGTTACGAGCCTGAGAATATCTGCCCTATTTTAGAAAATAGGGTGAAACACCCCCTAACAGTCATAGAATTTTAATGAAAATCACACCATCAGATTCAGCATATCAGAGAACCCTCTTGTACAAGATTAAATAAAAAAAAAATAATTTTTTTAAGCTGAAAGTAAGGAGCGACATTAAAACTTAAAACGAACAGAAATTACTCCGTATATGAAATGGGTTGTCCCCTCCGCAATCCCTCGCTCTTTACGCCAAAGCTTTTAGTTGTTTTAAAAAGTAGAATTGTGGCAAAGAGTCAAACTTCAGCGTAAAGAGCGAGGGATTGCGGAGGGGACAACCCATTTCATATACGGAGTAATTTCTGTTCGTTTTAAGTTTTAATGTCGCTCCTTACTTTCAGCTTAAAAAAATTTTTTTTTTTTTATTTAATTTCTGAACGTTTTTGAATTATTGCATGTTTGGTTTTGGCTCTCCGCACATAAATTATTAAAATGAAACTTGTATATTAATTCTTTTTTTGGCTAAATGACTTTCTCTTAGTTTTGATCAGATGATTTTGAGAAATAAGGGCTGGAGAAGGAGGCCTAGTTGCCCTCCAATTTTTCGGTTACTTAAAAAGGCAACTAGAACTTTTAATTTTTAATGAACGTTTTTATTAGTAAAAAATACACGTAACTTAAGAATTAACTTACGTAACAAACTTTCATAATCTTATATTTTTATTATGTATACGAGGGGGTTTGTACCCTCGTTAATACCTCGCTCTTTACACTAAATCGTAAGTTTTGTCCCAATTCTTTAAGAATGAGCCCTGAGTCAGAAGGGCCGTAGAATAAATAGTTGAAACTAGACCTTAGTTGCCTTTGCAACGGGAAGTGTTGCAGCAACTGTGCCCTGTTCCTTAGGGCACAGTTGCAGAGCAACACGTGCAACTGTGCCCTACGGGACACAGTTACGGAGCAACAGTCTCCATTATGTCCTTCAGAGGACATTTTTCTAATGCGGATTTGATTGTTATCTTGAAGCATCTTTGATATGGTTTTATTTCGAGCTCCTACTAAACTGAGTTTGGTAAAATGTTTAGCTGGTGCAGAAATAAACGAGAATAACACAATAACATAGTTGACAATTCTGAATATTTATACGATGGATAATTACAATTTCAAGATAAACCAGAATTTCTTTAAATAATTGAAACTAGAAATCAAATAACTTTTAGAATTTGTCCTGTACAACAGAATAATACGATACAAATTAAATTGCCCCGAGGGCATGACAAAACTTCCAAATAGAAAAACCCAAAGAAGGAATTTTATTTCGGAGAAACTATTGTAAGCTCCAGTTGTTAGGAGATCGAGACCTGTCGAACCGCGTTGGAAAAAAAAATTCTAGCTGGTCCAGAACAAAAGTTACCTCTAGAACGTCGAAACTTCGGAAATTATTTCATAGAGAACGAAGCAACTTGGTATATAGAACACTTCACTTCTTCTTGCATACTTTTCATAGCACTACTCGATAAAAATATGAGAAACATCAAAATCGAAAATTTGAGAAAATTCCAAAAAAAATCGGAACGAGATGCACTTTTCCGGAATTATTTCCGGGAAATCTGTAAGAGCTACGGAATTTTGTGCTCCGGTTCTCGAAGAGACAAATAAAAGTTCTACATGAGTTCAGCATAACTGTATTTCTAACAAGTTTATTTCCGAAGCTAGGGTCGTCTTAACTTGACGCCAAACATCGAACGCAGAGTTTCTAAGAAAAAAACGGTTTTATTTTTTTTTTATGGAAAACTATTAGAAATTTTAGGAACTTCTCTGGAACTTTTTTACTTTGTTTCACGTTTCCCTTCCCTCTGAAAAATCTCAAATTTTTAACTCTTACCACTTCGGAGCTACAGGTCGCTGATCACGGTGAAAAAAAAAAAAACAAAAAAAACTACGAAAGCAGCAGTGTTGCTCCGCAACACAATTACTAAAAATACTTTAGCATAAAGAGCAAAGTATTTATCTCCTCCTAAATACCTCGCTCTTTATGCTAAAGTATTTTTAGAACCCCTCATATACGTAATTATCTCTGTTCGTTTTAAGTTTCAATGCTACTTCTTCCTTTCATTTGAAAAAACGTTTTCATGTTTATTTTTCATTGTTTTCTTATAGTAATGCTAGAGAACCCTGCGCCCTTTTCATTGAATTTTTCTTCCCCCATGACAGATTACTCCAAGGAAAGATCCTCCAACATAGCCCCCTCTCCTCAGCCTCAACCCCAAACAAAATAAAATCCCCCTGAAAACGTCTGTAGACTTCCCAATAACCATTACTATATGTAAACACTGGTCAAAGTTTGTAACTTGCAGCCCCTCCCCCAGGGATTGTGGGGGAGTAAGACATCCCCAAAGACATATTTATTATGGTTTTCGACTATGCTGAATAAAATGGCTGTCTCAAAATTTTGATCCGTCGACTTTCGAAAAAAAAACGAGCGCGGGAGGGGGCCTAGATGCCCTCCAATTCTTTTGGTCACTTAAAAAGGGCACTAGAACTTTTCATTTCCGTTAGAATGAGCCCTCTTGCGACATTCTAGGACCACTTGGTCGATACGATGACCCCTGGGGAAAAGAAAAAAAAACAAAAAAAAAAAACAAATAAACACGCACCCGTGATTTGTCTTCTGGCAAAAAATACCAAATTCCACATTTTTGTAGATAGGAGCTTGAAACTTCTATAGTAGGGTTCTCTGATACGCTGAATCTGATGGTGTCATTTTCGTTAAGATCCTATGACTTTTAGGGGGTGTTTCTCCCTATTTTCTTAAATAAGGCAAATTTTCTCAGGCTCGTAACTTTTGATGGGTAAGACTAAACTTGATGAAACTTATATATTTAAAATCAGCATTAAAATGCGATTCTTTTGATGTAGCTATTGATATCAAAATTCAATTTTTTAGAGTTTTGGTTACTATTGAGCCGGGTCGCTCCTTACTACAGTTCGTTACCACGAACTGTTTAATCCAAGATCCTATCTACAAAAATGTGGAATTTTGTATTTTTTGCCGGAAGACAAATCACGGGTGCGTGTTTATTTGTTTTTTTTTTGTTTTTTTTCCCCAGGGGTGATCGTATCGACCCAGTTGTCCTAGAATGTTGCAAGAGGGCTCATTTTAACGGAAATGAAAAGTTCTAGTGCCCTTTTTAAGTGACCAAAAAAATTGGAGGGCACCTAGGCCCCCTCCCACGCTAATTATTTTTCCAAAGTCAACGGATCAAAATTCTGAGATAGCCATTTTATTCAACATGGTCGAAAAACCTTATAACTATGTCTTTGGGGACGATTTACTCCCCCACAGTCCCCGTGGGAGGGGCAACAAGTTACAAACTTTGACCTGTGCTTACATAGAGTAATGGTTATTGGGAAGTATACAGGCGTTTTCAGGAGGATTTTTTTGGTTTGGGGGAGGGGTTGAGAAGAGGGGGATATGCTGGGGGAACTTTCCTTCGAGAATTTGTAATCGAAGAAAAAAATTTTCATGAAGGGAGAGCAGGATTTACTCGCATTATTTAAAAAAAAAATTAAAAAATAAAAGTGAAAAAGCTTTTTCAGCTGGAAGTAAGGAACAGCAATAAAACTTAAAACAAACAGAAATTATTACCCACATGAGGGGCTCACCTCCTTTTAATACCTCGCTCTTTACGCTAAAGTATTTTCAGTAATTTCAACTACTTATTCTACGGCTTTTGTGATTCAGGGGGTCATTCTTAATGAATTGGGATAAAATTTAAGCTTTAGTGTAAAGAGCGAGGTACTGACGATGGAGCGAATCCCCTCATATATGTAATAAAAACATGAGAATACAAAAGTTCTTTACGTAAGCTAATTTATAAGTTACGTAAATCTTTTACCAATAAAAAGATTCGTAAAAAATTAAAAGTTATAGTTGCCCTTTTAATTAACCAAAAAATCGGGGGGCAACTAGGCTTCGTCCCCCGCTCTTTTTTTCTCAAAATCATTCGATCAAAATTATGAGAAAGCCATTGAGCCAAAAAAAAAAATATACAAATTTCGTTTTGATTATTCCTCTGCGGAGAGCCAAAATCAAAACATGCATTGATTAAAAAACGTTCAGAAATTAAATAAAAAAAACAAGTTTTTTTAACTGAAAGTAAGGAGCAACATTAAAACTTAAAACGCACAGAAATTACTTCGTATATGAAAGAGGCTGCTTCCTCATCAACACCCAGCTCTTTACGCTAAAGTTTTTTACTGTTTTAAAAAGAAGAATTGAGAGAAAGAGTCAAACTTTAGCGTAAAGAGTGGGGCGTTGATGAGGAAGCAGCCTCTTTCATATACGAAGTAATTTCTGTGCGTTTTAAGTTTTAATGTCGCTCCTTACTTTCAGTTAAGAAAACTTGTTTTTTTTTATTTAATTACTGTTAAGACCAATCCTCTTTTCGTGATCAATGCCGGGCATTCCTCAAGGGATGTTGAAAAGATACAGGGTTCCAGGATAACAGGATATATAATTTAAATTCATATCCTAAAAATAACTCAAATACTGAGACCAGCATTTTTGAACTGTCAAACAGTTCGTGATAACGAACTGTAGTAAGGAGTGACCCGGCTCAATAGTAAACGAAACTCTAAAAATGAAATTTTGATACTAATAGATACATCAAAAGAATCGGATTTTTATTTTGATTTTAAATATATAAGTTTCATCAAATTTAGTCTTACTCAGAAAAAGCTACGAGCCTGAGAAAATTTGCCATGTTTTGGAAAATAGGGGGAAACATCCTTTAAAAGTCATAAGATATTAACGAAAATCACACCATCGCATTCAGCGTACCAGAGAACCTTACTCTAGAATTTTCAAGCTCCTACCTACAAAAATGTGGAACTTAGTATTTTTTGCCAGAAGACCGATCACGGATGCGTGTTTATTTGTCTGTTTGTTTGTTTTTTGTTTTTCCCAGGGGTGATCGTATCGACCAAGTGGTCCTAGAATGTCGAGAGAGGGCTCATTCTAACGGATATTAAAAGTTCTAGTGCAATTTTAAGTGATAAAAAATTGGAGGGCATCTAAGCCACCTCCCACGCTCTATTTTTCCAAAAGTCAACGGATCAAAATTTAAGATAGCAATTTTGTTCAGCATAGTCGAAAAACATAATAGCTATGTCTTAGGGGCTGACTTACTCTCCACAGTCCCTGGGGGGAAAGGCTGCAAGTTACAAGCTTTGACCAGCGTTTACATACAGTAATTGTTATTTTGAAGTGTACAGACCTTTTCAGGAGGATTTTTTGGTTGGGGGGCTGAGGGGAGGAGGCTACGTGGGAGGATCTTCGCTTGGATGAATTTGCATGGGAGAAGAGATATTCCAAGAGGGGGACAGAGGATTTTCCAGCATAATTTTTAAAAAGCAATGAAAAAATAAATATGAAAAAAAAATTTCCACTGAAAGTAAGGACCAGCATTAAAATTTTAAACAAACAGAGATTATTCCGCATATGGAGGGTTCATCTTTTCCTAAATACCTCGCTCTTTACGCTAAAGTATTTTTAGTAATTTCAACTATTTATTCTACAGCCTTTGTGATTCAGGGGCAATCTTAAAGAATTGGGACAAAATTAAAGGTTTAGTGTAAAGAGCGAGGTATTAACGAGGGGGCAAACCCCTCATATACATAATAAAAAATACGAATATAGAAGTTTGTTACGTTAGTTAATTTGTAAGTTAAGAATATTTTTTACTAATAAAAACGTTCGATAAAAATTGAAAATTCTAGTTGCCTTTAAGTAACCGAAAAATTGGAGGGCAACTAGGCCTCCTCCCCCAACCTTTTTCTCAAAATTGTCTGATTAAAACCAAGAGAAAGTCATTTAGCAAAAAAAATTAATACGCAAATTTCATTTGCAGAAAGCCAAAATCAAACATGCATTAACTCAAAAACGTTCAGAAATTAAATTAAAAAACATGTTTTTTTAACTGAAAGTAAGGAGCGACATTAAAACTTAAAACGAACAGAAATTACTCCGTGTATGAAAGGGGTTGTTTACCTCCACAACGTCCCGTTCTCTAAGCTAAAGTTATTTACTGTTTTATAAAGTAGAATTGAGAGAAAGAGTCAAACTTTAGCCTAAAGACGCGGGACGTTGAAGAGGGAAACAGTCCCTTTCATAAACGGAGTAATTTCTGTTCGTTTTAAGTTTTGATGTCGCTCCTTACTTTCAGTTAAAAAAACTTGTTTTTTTTTATTTAATCATTTAATAAATCAAGCAAAGGCTGACTCATTTATTTTAGAAATTAATTAAGTGTCGATTGTCCACAACACTATGGTTCACTGTTTAAACAATTTTTATAGGCTATTTTTGGAAGGCAGCACTTAGCTTCTCGAAGGAATCATGTGAAGCTTCAATCCTACCCACATGAGTATATAAGATGACGTTGTATGACTTCTATGAAGGTATAGCATCACGAAAAAAAGTAGTACAACTAATATAAAAAAAAACTAGTAAAAACTAGGTAACAAATGTATGACTTGAAAATCGCTTTATAGATAGAATTTGGGTGTTTAATAAACGAAATAGCCACGTACCTTTGCCACTGAAGATATCTTCGACGGTGCAAACTGTGCTAATTCCAGAGAGTGAAACGGGTTTGATCTAAAATTGAGATCAACAGCAAGAGTTACTGATGCAGATTTTAAAATCAATCTCTTAAAATCTTTTTCACTCTCCGTAATTTTAGATACTGAAATCACAAGAACAACTGGTCAGTATAGGATGCACATAAGTAATTTTTCGCAAGTTTATAGGATAAACATGTGCAAACAACTAGTGAATTTGTATTCCCAAAAATAATTATTCAAAAGTATTAGAAGAAAAAGCACTTGAAATTAAGTGGGGATAGTATTTTTTTTTGTACCAAACTCACAAAAATCAATGTCTTCATCCGTAAAAATAGTTAATAACATAAAATGCGAAGTGAATGTGCATCTGTCGCAAGAGATAGATATGTTGTGATTCTTATATAGGACTAATTTTTGTACATCTACTATTGATTAATATAATGGCATTATATGTTCATATGCTCAAACAGAATTCACGCAGGTACACTAATCGGTTTTACAAATTGCTTAATCATTGGACGCTGACTACAGGGTAATAATCTGAAAATTAAAAAGAGATGGTGCATGCGCACTAGACTTGCCTCATTGTACGTCTCAGTGATGCCTTGTCAACTGCATTTGGCTGCCTATTTCCATTGACCCTAAATGGCTCTCATTAAATGCTTTCTTAATATGGCGCGTAACGACTTACGCGCGCGGGGGGCCCCCCACCAGCTAGGTGTTGGGGTGGCGCAAAGCGCCACCCCAACAGCTAGTCTATTTATATATAAATAATATATATATAAAAACAAGTTGTCTGTGTGTCTGTCGAGTGACATCACTGTCCGCATATGACGTCTGAATTATTTCATCACATACCAATTCAAAAACGAATGTATTCAAGCCGAAGTAGCTCAGTTATATATTACTACCTTTGTTGGTGCAGTGGGTTTGAACTTAGAGTGGTAATACGGGACCCAGAGATCGAAGCATGATGCAGGAATTTACTAAAGGGCCGACGTTGGGACCTTAGTAGTCAAGAAGCGTCGTTAATCCGATACAAATACATATATAGTAGCTCAGTTGGTAAAGCGTTATGTTCCAGGTTCTAGGTCCGAGAGGTTCCAGGCTCAAACCTTGGCTTTAGCATTAATACAAAAGAAGGAAAAAAAACTAAAAAAGATAAGAACCACAAAAAAACTAAAAAGAAAATACTAAAAAAACTAAAAAAGCTAAAAAACTAAAAAAAAACTAAAAAAGGGTAAAAAACTAAAAACTAAAAAAGTAAAAAAAAAACTAAAAAAAAAATAAAAAAGGTAAAAACTACTAAAAAACTAAAAAGAAAAAAACTAAAACTAATAAAAAACTAAAAAAATTAAAAACTGAAAAAGAAAAAAAAACTAAAAAAAGGAAATAAACTCACAAATAAAGGAGAATAATAAAACTTAAAAATAAAAATAAAAAAAAACTATAAAAGGTAAATGTATTCAAGCCAAAGTAGCTGAGTTGGTAAAGCGTTATAATCAAGGTTTTAGGTCCAAGAGGTTCCAGGTTCGAACCTTGACTTTAGCATTAATACAAAAACTAAAAAAGAAAAAAAAACTAAAACAAACTAATAAACAGGTAAAAACTACTAAAAAGACTAAAAAGCTAAAAAACTAAAAAAAAAGTAAAAAACTAAAAAAGAAAAAAAACTAAAAAAACTAAAAAAGGGTAGAGCAACAGCAAAAAAACTAAAAAGAAAAAAAAAACTAAAAACTAGTAAAAAAAAAACTAAAAACTGAAAAAGAAAAAAAAAAAACTAAAAAAAGGAAAAAAAAACTGAAAAATAAAGGAAAAAAAGAAAAATAAAAAAAAAAAAAAAGAAAAATAAAAAAGGTAAAAACTACAAAAAAAAAAACAAAAAAGAAAAAAGAAAAAAAACAAAAAAGCTAAAATATAGGTAAAAACCCAAAAAAAACTAAAAAGAAAAAAAGAAAAACAAAAATTTATTTCATCATATACCAATTCAAAAACGAATGTATATACAGACCGGGACAAAGGGAATATAAATGATGAACGGGACACTCAAAGAGAAATTACAGACTGGGACACCGGGAAACAAATCTATCAGCAGCAAGTTTTTTGGCATAGACTCTTTGAGCATCTTCATCGGCTTTTGCCGTTGTAAGTTCATCAGTCATTTTAAACTTAAACATTAATAGATTTCTACGTGAACATATATGTCTTAAATATCTTTAATGACGTCACCGTCATAGCAAAAATGATGACAACTAACAACTAACATGACGTCACCTGATCCACAGACAGACAACTTATTTTTATATAAATAGATTTGTGCGTACGTATGGCAAACAAACCTCTTCAGGATTTGGGAATGCCTTCACCTAACCGTATCGCTGCTGTTTCGACATGTGTAGAATTGGATCGTGAACAAAGTTACAGTACGAGTGATCTAGTGTCGTATGTACAAAATAACATTTCCAAGTTAACGTCGGAACAAAAAGACATTTATGATACGATAATGCATTGTGTCGATAACAACGTTGGGGAAATTTTCTTTTTGGATGCGCCAGGAGGTACTGGTAAAACGTTTGTGATAAAACTGATTCTGGCATCAATTCGATCAAAAAATGATATAGCGTTGGCAATTGCGTCGTCCGGAATAGCCGCAACATTGTTGCCTGGTGGCAGAACTGCTCGTTCCGCTTTGAAATTGCCTCTGAATTTGCATTCTACAGAAACTCCAACGTGCAATATTTCCAAATCATCTGGGATGGGTAAAGTATTGCAGCAATGCAAAATTATTATTTGGGATGAGTGCACAATGGCACACAAAAAATCGCTCGAGGCTCTGGATCAATGCTTGAAAGATTTGCGAGGGAATTCGAAACCCTTTGGCGGCTCATTAATATTGCTTGCGGGAGATTTCAGGCAAACATTACCTATAATACCGAGATCAATCCCTGCAGACGAAATGAATGCTTGCTTGAAAAATTCTAATTTATGGGCACACGTAAAAACATTAAAATTAACTACAAATATGCGTGTCCGATTGCAAAACGATGACTTTGGTCAAACATTTTAAGATCAATTGCCGGCAATTGGAAACGGAAAGCTCCCTGTAGATTTTTAAAAATAATCAAACAGTTCGTTGTAACGAACTGTAGTAAGGAGCGACCCCGCTCAATAGTAACCAAAACTCAAAAAAATTGAATTTTGATATCAATAGCTACATCAAAAGAATCGTATTTTAATGCTGATTTTAAATATATAAGTTTAATCAAGTTTAGTCTTACCCATCAAAAGTTACGAGCCTGAAAAATTTGCCTTATTTAAGAAAATAGGGGGAAACACCCACTAAAAGTCGTAGAATCCTAACGAAAATAACACCATTAGATTCAGAGTTTCAGAAAACCCTACTCTAGAACTTTCAAGCTCCTATCTACAAAAATGTGGAATTTCGTATTTTTTGCCAGAAGACAAATCACGGGTGCGTGTTTATTTGTTTGTTTTTGTTTTCTTTTTTCTTTTTCCCAGGGGTCATCGTATCGACCAAGTGGTCCTAGAATGTCGCAAGAGGGCTCATTATAACGGAAATGAAAAGTTCTAGTGCCCTTTTTAAGTGACCAAAAAAAGGGAATAGTTGTGGGAAAAGTCAAAGTCATTAGCCAATTGTAGAAAAAAGCCAAGACAGATTGTTCAATTAAGTGGGCAGCCCAGTCAAGGGGTCATTTTATCCCTTTGATTGCCGTTGTTACTGTCTACCCATTTATGCTGCCCCTTTCCGTGCTCTCACGCTCATTTTTTTTTCCCAAAGTCAACAAATCAAAATTTTGAGATAGCCATTTTGTTCAACATAGTCAAAAACCATAATTACTATGTCTTTGGAGATGACTTACTCCCCCACAATCCCTGGGGGAGGGGCTGCAAGTTACAAACTTTGAACAGTGTTTACGTATACTAATGGTTATTGGGAAGTGTACAGACGTTTTCAGGGGGATTTTATTTTGTTTGGGGGTGGGGCTGCTGGGAGGGGGCTATGTTGGAGGATCTTTCCTTGGAGGAATCTGTGATGGGGGAAGAAAAATTCAATTTAAAGGGCGCAGGATTTTCTAGCATTACTATATAAAAACAATGAAAAATAAATATGAAAAGTTTTTTCAAATGAAAGGAAGGGGTAGCATTGAAACTTAAAACCAACAGAGATTATTACGCAAATGAGGGGTTCTAAAAATACTTTAGCATAAAGGGCGAGGTATTTAAGAGAAGATAAATACCTCGCTCTTTATGCTAAAGTATTTTTAGTAATTTCAATTATTTATTCTACGGCCTTTCTTATTCAGGGGTCATTCTTAAAGAATTGGGGACAAAACTAACGATTTAGTGTAAAGAGCGAGGTATTAACGAGGGTACAAACCCCCTCGTATACACAATAAAAATATAAGATTATGAAAGTTTGTTACGTAAATTAATTTTTAAGTTACGTATATTTTTTACTAATAAAAACATTCGTTAAAAATTAAAAGTTCCAGTTGCATTCTTAAGTAACCGAAAAATGGGAGGGCAACTAGACCTCCTTCTCCATCCTTTATTTCTCAAAATGGTCTGATCGAAACTAAGAGAAAGCCATTTAGCCAAAAAAAGAATTAATATACAAATTTCAGTTTAATAATTTATGTGAGGAGAGCCAAAACCAACATGAATTAATTCAAAAACGTTCAGAAATTAAATAAAAAAAAACTAATTTTTTTAGCTGAAAGTAAGGAGCGACATTAAAACTTAAAACGAACAGAAATTACTCCGTATATGAAATGGGTTGTCCCCTCCGCAATCCCTCGCTCTTTACGCTAAAGTTTGACTCTTTGCCACAATTCTATTTTTCTAAAACAATTAAATGCTTTAGCGTAAAGAGCGAGGGATTGCGGAGGGGACGACCCATTTCATGTACGGAGTAATTTCTGTTCGTTTTAAGTTTTAATGTCGCTCCTTACTTTCAGCTAAAAAAATTAGTTTTTTTTTATTTAATTTCTACTAAGATTCAAACTTTCGGTTTTCTTGTTTAAGGTTTAATCTAGTTGAGGAAGCTTAACTTTTCCTGAGGTGCAACACATTCCCATTGTTTCACCATTAAATTTCAAGGCCTTGCAATAGGGACAAATTTAAGACATAGTTCTGATTTGAACATGTCGATTCAAGCTGTAATCATCGGAAGGGCAGTACTTGAATGCCAGGCGATTATACACATATTGCTTTTGTAATACCTCGAAACGTCTTCTTTATTTACTTTCTCTTTCAGCAGCAAATGTGGTTTCGCGTTGCTCTGGTGGTTCTTCGGCATGCATTTTTTTACTATCTCTGTCAACCCCAAGCCTGGTTTTGCGTTGATCTGGTGAATTCTCGACACACCTTCTTTTTTACTTTCTCTTTCACCTGTGGTTTCGCGTCGCTCAAGTGGTTCCTCGACACGCCTTCTTCTTTTACTATCTCTGTAAACTCCAAGCCTGGTTTTGCGTTGCCCTGGTGAATGCTTGACACACCTTCTTCTTTTACTTTCTCTTTCAAGTACAAGTCAGGTTTAGCGTTTCTCTAATGGCTCCTTGACACGTTTTTGCTTACGTAAATTGGATACAGCTAGTCTGGCCCTTTCTCTTGGAGCCCCAAGCATCGTTTTGCTTTACTCTGGTGTTTCCCCCTGGTGTGTTGTTTTTGGTGTCATTTTAGGATTAGCGGTACTTTCTCTTTGAGCCGCAAAAATTTATATTGAATAATACATCATATCGAATATCACTTCATGTATTAAAATGAATGCTTACTTATATTAAAATGACGTCATTTTGAATATGACATCATATACACTTTTATAATTTAAATTCATTATTAATTATTTTACTTTCTTATATTTTCTGTTTAGAATTTTTTCTTTTTAGTTTTTTAATTTTTTTGTTTTCTTTTCTTTTTTTAGAATTTTTTCCCTTTTTGTTTAATTTTTAATTTATCTCTTTTTTCGTTTATACTTTTTTTAGTTTTTCTTTTTTTATTTTTTTTTTCGTTTTTTTTTTAGTTTTTTATAATAGATTTTATAAAGTGTAACAAAAAAACAAACAGTATATTTTATATCTATATACTAGCTGTTGCTGTGGCGCTTCGTGCACCCCAAGCCCCACCTCGCGCGTAAGTCGTTACCCGCCATTGTAGTTGTGTCCCTGTGTCCCACCTGTGAATATAGATATATCTATATATATAAAAATAAGTTGTCTGTCTGTCTGTCTGTGGATCAGGTAACGTCATGTTTCTGTGTTGACTGACGTCATGTTTTCGACTGACGAAATTACGAAATTACATTGGGACACAAATGACGACCAGGACACCGGCACATAGGGAATATAAATGACGACCGGGACACTCAAAGAGAAAGCGACCGGGACACAAGGAATGTTCAATTAGCAATCACCATCAACAAAACACCGTCAACAAACCATCACAAATGACGACCGGGACACAGGGAGTATAAATGACGACCAGGACATAAGTAAAAAAAAAAACTAAAAAAAAGGTAAAAACTACAAAAAAAACTAAAAAAAAGGTAAAAACTACAAAAAAACTAAAAAGAAAAAAACAAACTAAAAACTAATAAAAAAACCAAAAAAGCTAAAAAACTAAAAAAACTAAAAAATAAAAAAAAATAAAAAAAGGAAACAAAAAGAAAAATAAAGGAGAAAAACAAAACTAAAAAAATAAAAATAAAAAAAAAAGAAAAAAGAAAAAAAACTAAAAAAACTAAAAAAATGTAAAAACCAAAAAAAACTAAAAAGAAAAAAAGGGAAAAATACAAAAATTTATTTCATCATTTACCATTTCAAAAACGAATGTATATACAGACTGGGACACCGGAATACAAATGACGACCGGGACACAGGGAATATAAATGACGACCGGGACACAGGGACACAACTACAACGGGGACGCCGGGGGGCACAGGGGGATATATAAATGACGATGGGGACACAGAGAATGTTCGATTACCAATCACCATCAACAAAGCTCAAGGGCAATCATTAGAATCATGAGGTATAACTAAAAAAAAAAACTAAAAAAAAGGCAGAAAACTAAAACCTAAAAAAAAGACCAATGCAAAATCGAATGTATATACAGACTGGGACACCAGGACACGACTGACGACCGGGACACCGGGACACAAGGAATATCAATGACGCCCAGGACCCTCAAAGAGACAGCAAAGAATGTTGTATATTCGCAAGTTTTACGTAGTTAAAAACATATATATATATATATATATATATATATATATATATATATATATATATATATATATATATGTATATATATATATATATATATATATATATGTTTTTAACTACGTAAAACTTGCAAATATACAACATTCTTCGCTGTCCCACTGTCTGTGCATATAAATAGATTGTCGGGTTTACCGACTCATATAACAACATGCAACATATAATTGTCCATGGGAAAAACAATAGGAAAAAACTAAAAAACAGTCGATGAAAAACTAAGAAAAAACTAAAATAAAATTTAAATAATTTTAGTATATAATATATTCTATGGCTAGTGTATATATATATTCCTAAAAATTGGTTTAGTGAGAAAAAAATTATAAATAACTATTTATACAATAGCATAAGGAACAATTAATTAATAAGCAAACAATTGCCTTGCGACACGTGGGATAGAACTTCCAAACCTTCGGAAAGAAAGTATGGCTGTATCCAGTACGCCATCACAAGGTACTAATATTGATGATTCTTGTATAACTTGATTAATTTATTTGAAGCAGTAACATTTAATGGTTGGTGTACATAATTTAACTACGATGAACTTGAATACATAACATGATACTTTTTTTTTATCCAGTTTCGTAATTTAATAATTGTTCCTTCAGGAACAATTATTATGTATATATATATATATATATATATATATATATATATATATATATATATATATATATATATATATATATATATATATATATATATATATGTATATATATATATATATATCTATATATATAAAAATAAGTTGTCTGTGGATGGATGTGTGGATGGATGTGTGGATGGATGTGTCAGGTGACGTCACCTGAAAAAACTGGATTAGGTGACGTCAAAACTGAAAAAACTAAAAAAAGGCAAAAACTACAAAAAAAACTAAAAACTAATAAAAAAAATAAAAAAGCTAAAAAACTAAAAAAACTATATAGGTAAAAACCAATAAAAAACTAAAAAAAAAACTGAAAAAACTAAAAAAAGGCAAAAACTACAAAAAAAAACTAAAAACTAATAAAAAAAGTAAAAAAGCTAAAAAACTAAAAAAAATAAAAAAACTAAAAAAAGGTAAAAAACTAAAAAAAATAAAAAATAAAAAAAAACTAAAAAAAAGGAAAAAACTGAAAAATAAGCTAAAATAAAGGTAAAAACCAATAAAAAACTAAAAAAAAAAAGGAAAAAACTAATAAATGACGACACTCAAAGAGAAAGCGACCAGGACAAAAGGAATGTTCGATTAGCAATCAACAAAGCACCGGGACACATATATATAAAAATAAGTTGTCTGTCTGTGGATGTGTGGATGGATGTGTGGATGGATGTGTCAGGTGACGTCACCTGAAAAAACTGGATTAGGTGACGTCAAAACTGAAAAAACTAAAAAAAGGCAAAAACTACAAAAAAAACTAAAAACTAATAAAAAAAATAAAAAAGCTAAAAAACTAAAAAAACTATAAAGGTAAAAACCAATAAAAAACTAAAAAAAAAACAAAAAACTAAAAAAAGGCAAAAACTACAAAAAAAAACTAAAAACTAATAAAAAAAGTAAAAAAGCTAAAAAACTAAAAAAAATAAAAAAACTAAAAAAAGGTAAAAAACTAAAAAAAATAAAAAATAAAAAAAAACTAAAAAAAAGGAAAAAACTGAAAAATAAGCTAAAATAAAGGTAAAAACCAATAAAAAACTAAAAAAAAAAAGGAAAAAACTAATAAATGACGACACTCAAAGAGAAAGCGACCAGGACAAAAGGAATGTTCGATTAGCAATCAACAAAGCACCGGGACACAGGGAGTATAAATGACGACCAGGACATAAGTAAAAAAAAAAAAACTATCTAAAAGGCAAAAACTACAAAAAAAACTAAAAACTAATAAAAAAGCTAAAAAACTGAAAAAACTAAAAAAAAGGCAAAAACTACAAAAAAACTAAAAATACACCGGGATACAAATGACGACCGGGACACAGGGAATATAAATAACGACCGGGACACAGGGACACAACTACAACGGGGACACCGGGGGAAACAGGGGGATATAAATGACGACCGGGACAAAAAAACTAAAAAGAAATAAAAACTAAAAACTAATAAAAAAAACTAAAAAATCTAAAAATCTAAATAAGCTAAAAAAGAAAAAAAAAGGAAAAAAATAAAGGAGAAAAACAAAACTAAAAAACGAATGTATATACAGACCGGGACACCGGGATACAAATGATGACCGGGACCCGGGACACAGGGAATATAAATGACGACCGGGACACAGGGACACAACTACAACGGGGACACCGGGGGAAACAGGGGGATAACCTGACAATCTATTTATATGCAAAGACAATGGGACAGCAAAGAATGTTGTATATTCGCAAGTTTTACGTAGTTAAAACCATATATATATATATATCTATATTCACAGGTGGGACATAGGGACACAACTACAATGGCGCGTAACTATTATGGCGCGTAACGACTTACGCGCGCGGGGGGGCTTGGGGGGGGCGCGAAGCGCCCCCACCAACTAGGTGTTGGGGTGGCGCGAAGCGCCACCCCAACAGCTAGTATGTATATATATCTATCTATCTATATATATAAAAATAAGTTGTCTGTCTGTGGATGTGTGGATGGATGTGTGGATGGATGTGTCAGGTGACGTCACCTGAAAAAACTGGATTAGGTGACGTCAAAACTGAAAAAACTAAAAAAAGGCAAAAACTACAAAAAAAACTAAAAACTAATAAAAAAAATAAAAAAGCTAAAAAACTAAAAAAACTATAAAGGTAAAAACCAATATGAAACTAAAAAAAACTGAAAAAACTAAAAAAATGCAAAAACTACAAAAAAAACTAAAAACTAATAAAAACAGTAAAAAAGCTAAAAAACTAAAAAAACTAAAAAAAAACTAAAAAAAGGTAAAAAACTAAAAAAAATAAAAAATAAAAAAAAACTAAAAAAAAGGAAAAAACTGAAAAATAAGCTAAAATAAAGGTAAAAACCAATAAAAAACTAAAAAGAAAAAAAGGAAAAAACTAAAAAAAATTTTCATCTAAAAAACTAAAAAAAACTAAAAAAGGTAAAAACTAAAAGAACTAAAAAAGAAAAAAATAAATGACGACACTCAAAGAGAAAGCGACCAGGACAAAAGGAATGTTCGATTAGCAATCAACAAAGCACCGGGACACAGGGAGTATAAATGACGACCAGGACATAAGTAAAAAAAAAAACTAACAAAACTAAAAAGAAGGTAAAAACTACAAAAAAACTAAAAAGAAAAAAACTAAAAAAAGGCAAAAACTACAAAAAAAACTAAAAACTAATAAAAAAGCTAAAAAACTAAAAAAACTAAAAAAAGGCAAAAACTACAAAAAAAACTAAAAACTAATAAAAAAGCTAAAAAACTAAAAAAAGGTAAAAAACTAAAAAAACTAAAAAAACTAAAAACTAAAAAAAACTAAAAAAAAGGAAAAAACTGAAAAATAAGCTAAAATAAAGGTAAAAACCAATAAAAAACTAAAAAAAAAAAATGAAAAAACTAAAAAAAGGCAAAAAGTACAAAAAAAACTAAAAACTAATAAAAAAAGTAAAAAAGCTAAAAAACTAAAAAAAATAAAAAAACTAAAAAAAGGTAAAAAACTAAAAAAAATAAAAAATAAAAAAAACTAAAAAAAAGGGAAAAAACTGAAAAATAAGCTAAAATAAAGGTAAAAACCAATAAAAAACTAAAAAGAAAAAAAGGAAAAAACTAAAAAAAAATTTCATCTAAAAAACTAAAAAAAAACTAAAAAAGGTAAAAACTAAAAGAACTAAAAAAGAAAAAAATAAATGACGACACTCAAAGAGAAAGCGACCAGGACAAAAGGAATGTTCGATTAGCAATCAACAAAGCACCGGGACACAGGGAGTATAAATGACGACCAGGACATAAGTAAAAAAAAAAACTAACAAAACTAAAAAGAAGGTAAAAACTACAAAAAAACTAAAAAGAAAAAAAAACTAAAAACTAATAAAAAAACTAAAAAATCTAAAAATCTAAATAAACTAAAAAAGAAAAAAAAAGGAAAAAAATAAAGGAGAAAAACAAAACTAAACAACGAATGTATATACAGACCGGGACACCGGGATACAAATAACGACCGGGACACAGGGAATATAAATGACGACCGGGACACAGGGACACAACTACAACGGGGACACCGGGGGAAACAGGGGGATATAAATGACGACCGGGACACCGGGACAGGGAATGGTCGATTAGCAATCACCATCAACAAAGCTCAAGGGCAATCATTAGAATCATGAGGTATAGATCTGAATACAGATTGTTTTCCCATGGACCATTATATGTTGCATGTTCAAGAGTCGGTAAACCTGACAATCTATTTATATGCAAAGACAATGGGACAGCAAAGAATGTTGTATATTCGCAAGTTTTACGTAGTTAAAACCATATATATATATATATATATATATATATATATATATATATATATATATATATATATATATATATCTATATTCACAGGTGGGACATAGGGACACAACTACAATGGCGCGTAACTATTATGGCGCGTAACGACTTACGCGCGCGGGGGGGCTTGGGGGGGGCGCGAAGCGCCCCCACCAACTAGGTGTTGGGGTGGCGCGAAGCGCCACCCCAACAGCTAGTATATATATATATATATATATATATATATATATATATATATATATATATATATATATATATATATATATATATATATTATATATATATACTAGCTGTTGGGGTGGCGCTTCGCGCCACCCCAACACCTAGTTGGTGGGGGCGCTTCGCGCCCCCCCCAAGCCCCCCCGCGCGCGTAAGTCGTTACGCGCCATAATAGTTACGCGCCATTGTAGTTGTGTCCCTATGTCCCACCTGTGAATATAGATAGATATATATATATGGTTTTAACTACGTAAAACTTGCGAATATACAACATTCTTTGCTGTCCCATTGTCTTTGCATATAAATAGATTGTCAGGTTTACCGACTCTTGAACATGCAACATATAATGGTCCATGGGAAAACAATCTGTATTCAGATCTATACCTCATGATTCTAATGATTGCCCTTGAGCTTTGTTGATGGTGATTGCTAATCGACCATTCCCTGTCCCGGTGTCCCGGTCGTCATTTACATCCCCCTGTTTCCCCCGGTGTCCCCGTTGTAGTTGTGTCCCTGTGTCCCGGTCGTCATTTATATTCCCTGTGTCCCGGGTCCCGGTCGTCATTTGTATCCCGGTGTCCCGGTCTGTATATACATTCGTTTTTTAGTTTTGTTTTTCTCCTTTATTTTTTTCCTTTTTTTTTCTTTTTTAGCTTATTTAGATTTTTAGATTTTTTAGTTTTTTTATTAGTTTTTAGTTTTTTTTTCTTTTTAGTTTTTTTGTCCCGGTCGTCATTTATATCCCCCTGTTTCCCCCGGTGTCCCCGTTGTAGTTGTGTCCCTGTGTCCCGGTCGTCATTTATATTCCCTGTGTCCCGGTCGTCATTTGTATCCCGGTGTACCGGAGTTGTGTCCCTGTGTCCCGGTCGTCATTTATATTCCCTGTGTCCCGGGTCCCGGTCGTCATTTGTATCCCGGTGTCCCGGTCTGTATATACATTCGTTTTTTAGTTTTGTTTTTCTCCTTTATTTTTTTCCTTTTTTTTTCTTTTTTAGCTTATTTAGATTTTTAGATTTTTTAGTTTTTTTATTAGTTTTTAGTTTTTTTTTCTTTTTAGTTTTTTTGTCCCGGTCGTCATTTATATCCCCCTGTTTCCCCCGGGTCGTCATTTATACTCCCTGTGTCCCGGTGCTTTGTTGATTGCTAATCGAACATTCCTTTTGTCCTGGTCGCTTTCTCTTTGAGTGTCGTCATTTATTTTTTTCTTTTTTAGTTCTTTTAGTTTTTACCTTTTTTAGTTTTTTTTAGTTTTTAGTTTTTTTAGTTTTTTACCTTTTTTTAGTTTTTTTAGTTTTTTTTTAGTTTTTTAGCTTTTTTATTTTTTTTATTAGTTTTTAGTTTTTTTGTAGTTTTTGCCTTTTTTTTAGTTTTTTTAGTTTTTTAGCTTTTTTATTAGTTTTTAGTTTTTTTTGTAGTTTTTGCCTTTTTTAGTTTTTTTAGTTTTTTAGCTTTTTTATTTTTTTTATTAGTTTTTAGTTTTTTTTGTAGTTTTTGCCTTTTTTTTCTCTTTGAGTGTCGTCATTTATTAGTTTTTTCCTTTTTTTTTTAGTTTTTTATTGGTTTTTACCTTTATTTTAGCTTATTTTTCAGTTTTTTCCTTTTTTTTATTTTTTTTTATTTTTTATTTTTTTTAGTTTTTTACCTTTTTTTAGTTTTTTTAGTTTTTTAGCTTTTTTACTTTTTTTATTAGTTTTTAGTTTTTTTTGTAGTTTTTGCCTTTTTTTAGTTTTTTCAGTTTTTTTTTTAGTTTTTTATTGGTTTTTACCTTTATAGTTTTTTTAGTTTTTTAGCTTTTTTATTTTTTTTATTAGTTTTTAGTTTTTTTTGTAGTTTTTGCCTTTTTTTAGTTTTTTCAGTTTTGACGTCACCTGATCCAGTTTTTTCAGGTGACGTCACCTGACACATCCATCCATCCATCCACAGACAACTTATTTTTATATATATAGATATATATATATATATATATATATATATATATATATATATATATATATATATATATATATATATATATATATATATATATATATATATATATATTTAACTACGTAAAACATGCAAATATACAACATTCTTTGCTGTCCCATTGTCTGTCCATATAAATAGATTGTCAGGTTTACCAACTCTTGAACATGCAACATAATAATTGTCCATTGGAAAACAATCCGTATTCAGATCTATACCGCATTTTTCTAACGATTGCCCTAGAGCTTCGTTGATGGTGATTGCCAATCGAACATTCCGTGTGTCCCCGTCGTCATTTATATCTCCCCCTTTGCCCCGGCGTCCCCGTTGTAGTTGTGTCCCTTTGTCCTGGTCTTCATTTATATTCCCTGTGTCCCGGTCGTCATTTGTGTCCCGGTATCCCAGTCTGTAATCTCTCTTTGAGTTTCCCAATCGTCATTTATATTCCCTCTGTCCCGGGGCCACAATCTTGACAGGGCCTTTTGAGGATGAGGCTGTTCTTATTCCTCGCATTCCCATGATTCCAACAGATCTGCCTTTTCAATTTAAGAGATTGCA
Organism: Artemia franciscana; assembly: GCF_032884065.1. Taxonomy (NCBI): domain Eukaryota; kingdom Metazoa; phylum Arthropoda; class Branchiopoda; order Anostraca; family Artemiidae; genus Artemia; species Artemia franciscana. Next base: position 18,697,361 of record NC_088879.1, on the reverse strand, counting down.
ATTCCCAATTCGATTAGCATTTGCAATCACAATCAACAAAGCTCAAGGTCAATCATTAGAAAGATGAGGTACAGATCTTAATACTGATTGTTTTTCCCATGGACAATTGTACGTTGCATGTTCGAGGGTCGGTAAACCTGACAATCTATTTATATACAGCGACAATTGGACAGCGAAGAATGTTGTATATTTGCAAGTTTTACGCAGTTAATGTGTATTGTATCTATCTATCTATCTATCTATATAAAAACGAGTTGTGTGTATGTATGTTTGTTTGTTTGTAAAAAGAGGGTTTGCATATGACGTCATTATAAGTACATAATGCTTTGTATATGCACAGACAATGGGAAAGCCAAGAATGTTGTATATTTGCAAGTTTTGAGTAGTTCAAAACACATATATAAATCTAACTATATTCATTGGTGGTACACAGGGACACAACTACAATGGCGCGTAACTAATATGGCGTCATGAAGTTGTTTGTCGACTGACGTCATGTTTGTCAACTGATGAAATTACATACCGGGACAGCGGAACACAAATGACGACCGGGACACAGGGAATATGAATGACGACCGGGAACCTCAAAGAGAAATTACAAACTGGGACACCCGGACACAAATCAAGACCGAGACACAGGGAATATAAATGACGACCGGAACATAAGGACATAACTGCAACGGGGATGCCGGGGGCACAGGCGGGATATATAAATGACGACCGGGACAGAGGGATTGTTCGAATAGAAATTACAGACCGGGACACAAATGACGACCGGGACACTGGGAATATAAATGACGACCGGGACACTCAAAGAGAAATTACAAACTGGGATAACGGGACACAACTGACGACCGGGACTATTATCGCCTGGCATTCAGGTACAGCCCAGTCGATGATTATAGTAGATGTGTTAAAATCGGGACCTATTGCAAGGCCTTGAAATTCAATGGTGAAACAATGGGAATGTGTTGCGCCTCAGGAAAAGTTAAACTTCCTCTATTGGCTGCACCACCAGACCCATTGAAAACTTCGCTTGCTGGAACTACGTCATAATCTAAGCGTTTTTTTATCACAGATCAGAAAATATAACTCATGTTTCCAAATGACGTCGTTTGGCGCCCAAATCGAAAATCCAGATAAATTTATGCCTACTTTCAAAGTCACTTTAATATTAAATTGATAAATCCAGCCACTAACAAAGAAATTAATAAGAAATGTAGTGCAATGCATTATTATTCCTATAGACTAATGATTCGGCTGGATGAAGACAATTATATTTTAAAATGCCGTCAATTGTTTCACCAGTATGTCGTTGATATGTATGCAAAAATTGAATCAGAACATTTGCTATATATCCGCCTGAATCAGACCAGTCTCCGCTCTGAACAATACATTCATTTGCGAGATGCAGTTGTAAATGGCGGTAATATCACAAACATTGGAAGATTAACGATTTTACCTTCGTCATATGCTGGCAGTCCCCGTTATATGCATGAATATGCTCAGGATGCTATTGCGTATTTTCGTCTTTATGGTCGTCCAGATTTATTTATTACATTTACATGTAATCAATCTTGGGACGAGATACAGCAGCTTTTACTTCAAGGACAATCGGCGGTTCATAGACATGACATTACGGCCCGTGTCTTCCGGCAAAAGTTGAAATCACTGATAAACTACATAGTAAAACTTGAAGTGTTTGGGTCAGTGGGATGCTGGATGTACTCAGTGGAATGGCAAAAACGAGGTTTGCCACACGCACATATACTAATCAGGCTACATTATAAAATTACTTCTAACGACATTGATAATGGGATTTCCACTGAAATACCTGATGAAAATGTCTATAAGGGTTAATATGATATTGTTGTAAAAAATATGATACATGGACTTTGCAGTGCATTGAACGAAAATTCACCATGCATGGCCAAAGGAAGGTGCACAAAGCGATATCCTCAACTTTTAGTATCCATCACAATTACTGGCAATGATGGTTACCCACAATATAGAAGAAGATCTACTGAAGATGGCGGTAAAACAGTAATAATAAAGAAGCGTAACGGTACAATCATCGAAGTAGATAACCTGTGGGTTATTCCATATTCCCCATTATTATCAAAAACATTTAATGCACACATAAACATTGAATACTGTAACTCCGTAAAGGCAATCAAATACATATGTAAATACGTCAACAAAGGCAGTGACAAGGCAGTTTTTGGCTTGCAGTCCGAAATCAAAGATATCGAAAAATAAACGAAAAATAAAGTATTTGAACGTCGAAAACAGGGTAAGTCAGTCGACGGCCAACCTACCATCTTCAAAGATACCACGATAGGAAGACTCTACACCGTTCACCCCAATCAACATGAATGCTTCTTTCTACGCCTGCTTTTGGCAAATATACCCGGTCCGACGTCCTTTGAGTATTTGAGAACTGTAAACGGTACTATACATGACACTTACCGTATTGCATGCCAAGCTCTGAATTTATTGGAGAATGACCAACACTGGGATAGCTGCATCAATGACGCGTGTGAAACGTCAACTTCAAGTCAAATTCGTGCATTGTTTGATATCATACTAACAACTTGCTCTCCATCAGCTCCTACAGAGTTATGGGAAAAATATAAATAAAAAATGTCCGAAGATATACTCCATCGAAAACGGCTAGAGACGTCAGATATGATTATTGATTTTACATCAGAAATTTATAACTCCACTTTAGTTATTATAGAAGATTTGAGCGTATGTATGGCAAACAAACCTCTTCAGGATTTGAGAATGCCTTCACCTAATCGTACCGCTGCTGTTTCGACATGTGTAGAATTGGATCGTGAACAAAGTTACAGTACGAGTGATCTATTGTCGTATGTACAAAATAACATTTCCAAGTTAACGTTGGAACAAAAAGACATTTATGATACGATAATGCATTGTGTCGATAACAACGTTGGAGATATTTTCTTTTTGGATGTGCCAGGAGGTACTGGTAAAATGTTTGTGAAAATTATGATTCTGGCATCAATTCGATCAAAAAATGATATAGCGTTGGCAATTGCGTCGTCTGAAATAGCCGCAACGTTGCTGCCTGGTGGAAGAACTGCTCATTGCGCTTTGAAATTGCCTCTGAATTTGCATTCTACAGAAACTCCCCTGTGCAATATTCCCAAATCATCTGGGATGGGTAAAGTATTGCAGCAATGTAAACTTATTATTTGGGACGAGTGGACAATGGCACACAAAAAATCGCTCGAGGCTCTGGATCAATGTTTGAAAGATTTGCGAGGGAATTCGAAATCCTTTGGCAACATATTAATATTGCTTGCGGGAGATTTCAGGCAAACATTACCTATAATACCTAGATCAACCCCTGCAGACGAAATGAATGCTTGCCAGAAAAATTCTAATTTATGGGCACACGTAAAAACATTAAAATTAACTGCAATTATGCGTGTTCGATTGCAAAATGACGACTCTGGTCAAACATTTTCAGATTAATTGCTGGCAATTGGAAACGGAAATCTCCCAGTAGACTTAATTTCAGGACGTATACAACTACCTGCGGAATTCTGTAATTTAGTGACGTACAAAAATGAATTGATTGAAAAAGTATTTCCGAATATTCTAAAAAAATATAAAAATAATAAATGGCTAAGTGAAAGAGCGATTCTTGCACCCAAAAATATAGACATCCACGAAATCAACAATATTGTTTTAACCAAGATTCGAGACCAGGAAGTCCTCTACAAGTCAGTCGACACAGTTTTGGAACCAAATGAGCCGATTAATTATCCATCTGAATTTTTAAATTCCGTGGATCATTCAGGGTTTCCACCACACGTGCCACAACTAAAAATAGGCGTACCAATAATACTGTTAAGAAATATCAGCCCACCAAAGCCTTGCAATGGCACGCGACTCGATGTAAAAAAAAAAAAAATGGAAAACGTAATAGAGGCCACAATCTTGACAGGGCTTTTTGAGGGTGAGGTTGTTCTTATTCCTCGGATTCCTATGATTCCAACGGATCTGCCTTTTCAATTTGAAAGATTGCAATTCCCAATCCGATTAGCATTTGTAATCACCATCAACAAAGCTCAAGGTTAATCATTAGAAAATTGTGGTATAGATCTTAATACTGATTGTTGAAGTGGCGCGAACCGCCACCCCAACAGCTAGAATATAATAATTGTTCCTGAAGGAACAATTATTAAATTACGAAACTGGACAAAAAAAGCATCATGTTGTGTATTCAAGTTCATCGTAGTTAAATTATGTATAACAACCATTAATTGTTTACTGCTTCAAGTAAATTAATCAAGTTATACAAGAGTCATCATTATCAATATCTTGTGATGGCGTAGCGGATACAGCCATAATTTGTGGGCCTAAGGTTTGAAGGTTTAATCCCAGGTGTCGCAAGGCCTGGTGTAGAGCATAAGATTTTCAAATTTCTTCTTTTCTTCATTATTTTTATTTGTAATACCTCCGTATTAGCTGCTTTATTTTGTAGAAAAGGGGAATTTTCCACGATGGGAGTTATCCAGGAGGGAATACGCCTGTTCTTTTCTCTTTACGTTGGTGTTTCTGTGAATAAAAAGAACAATAGACTTTGTGGGGATTAATGCCGTGCATTTATTGTGTACTTAAATCATCAGGAAAAATATGCCCCAAGAATACAGAAAACTAAAATTTTTAGCTTACCAAAAAATGAATTAGCATACCCAAAACGAAGAGTTGACATAATAGACACATTAACACCAAGTTGAATTAAAGAATACCATGTTGGCTATGGCATATTGAAACAAATGCCTTTCATGCATCGAGCGCACAAAAATGAACCTTAAAACCATTTTATGTGCTTCAAGCAATAGCGAAGCTAGAGCACGATCAGTATGTAATCCTGTATTCGGCTTGAAGCTAAACTGATTAGATATATAATCTACTTTAGACAGGATATCAGGGAGCACAATGCATTCAAATACTTTGCTTAAAGTACAAGCAACTGTAATAAGCCTATGCAAAGCGTAACTAGTTGGATCCTTACCACGTATTATTATATATTTTATTCATATTAAGTATGTTAATATAAATTTTGGATTGTAGGGTTGAAAGGAAAATTTACACTTCACAACAGTCGAAGAATATAACGGAAAGATCAGATTTAGAAGACAATGATAACTTGAAAAACCTCAGAAAAGCAATTCTAAAAGTAAGTGTTTTTGTGAAACATTAAATGTTTCTTGCAAGAAAAGGTACTCAAGGTTCATATTTGCTTACACCTCATCATTTGGAAACACCCTACCCTTAGTGGGCTCCAACATAATCTTGACCGCGTTGTTGCACCAACTGTATCACTGATCGGTTCTGTTTTATTGTTGATTAAGAGTCAATTGATGATAACTGCCTGATTCTAAGCGACTACTCCTGTCTGCGAGACGTTTTAAATTTATCAAATTAAAGTGCTTGAACATATATAATAAGAAACCTTTGATACCCCTGATTACTTTGCCATTATTAATGCAATGATTTTTTTCAATTAAAGTGACTTGCTGACAATTTCTACTTTCCTTTTTATTGTTTTTCAGATAATTGTTTGTATACATGTCTTCTGTCAGGAGTACTTTGACTACTGAGAGATATTAATATAATAACTTTATCAATTCTTGAAGATCAATTATATTGTATGATAGTAATTGACCAAAAATTTACCTTTAAACCAATCATCACAAAGCATGCAGATCATACTTTTTGCTAGACAATGGGTCTGCTTTCAAAAGTTGTATATACTTATACATATATATATATATATAAGCTTCAAAAGTTGAATTTTTCTTTTGCAAAAATACAATTTTTTCAGATAAACTAAACCTGCTTTGTTTCAGAAACCACACTTAAATTTAATAAGTTTGTTGACTCTGTCCAATTATGCTCGCATCAAGGAGTGGATTCCAAGAGAGAAAATGAGTTTGGTAAAACAACAAGGGGCTTGTTCGCAGAAATTGTCAAAAGAGCACCATATCCATAAGGAATCCAAAGAAAAATGTGAGGCCAATGCTATATAAATGCCCCTGATATTCAACAAACTTTGTATTGCTGGTTGATCAGGTGGCAACTTTGAGGGGTTCATAAACTCATAGCTATAAACATTACCAAATATGTCAGGAATATATTCATACAGAAGCTAGATAGTATGTAATAAACAGTCGTATAGTTGAGCACATGAAATGATTGGCATATCAAATCATTGTAGAATAAGTGTCCCATGATGGAAGTGCATAGATACAGCAGACTGGGACTAATATGTACGAATAAATACTTTTTGTAAACTTTTTCTGGCAATGACCAGAGTATATCTATATATATATAAATAAGTTGTTTGTTTGTCTGTCGAGTGACGTCTTTTTTTCCGCATATGACGTCTGAATTATTTCATCATATACCAATTCAAAAACGAACATATTCAAGCCGAAATAGCTGAGTTGGTAAAGCGTTATGTTTTCAAAACGAATGTATTCAAGCAAAAATATCTCAGTTATATAACTACCTGTGTTGGCGCAGTGGGTTTGACCTTAGCGTGGTAGTACGGGACCCAGAGTTCGAACCATGTAGTAGGATTGCATTAAGGGCCGACGCAGGGGACGTAAAAAAACTTAAAAAGGTAGAAACTACAAAAAAACTAAAAAGAAAAAAACTAAAAATTAAAAAAGCTAAAAAAACTAAAAAAAGGTAAGAAACTAAAAACTAAAATAAGAAAAAACCAAAACAAATAAAAAAGGTAAAAACTACAAAAAAAACTAAAAAGAAAAAAATAAATAAAAACTAATAAAAAACCAAAAATGGCTAAAAAACTATAAAAAAAAAATAAAAAAAGGTGAAAAACTAAAAAAAAAAAAAACTAAAAAAGAAAAAAAAAGAAAAAAGCAAAAAAGCTGAAAAATAAAGGAGAAAAAGAAAACTAAAAAAATTAAAAATAAAAAGAAAAATAAAAAAGGTAAAAACTACAAAAAAAAATAAAAAGAACAAAGGAAAAAACTGAAAAAGGTAAAACAGGTAAAAACCAAAAAAAAAACGAAAAAGAAAGAGAGAGAGAAAAAAAATGTATTTCATCATATACCAATTCAAAAACGAATGTATATACAGACCGGGACACCAGGACACAAATGACGACCGGGACACCGGGAATATAAATGACGACCTGGAAACTCAAAGAAAAATTACAGAGATTAGCAATCAACATAAACAAAGATCAAGGGTAATCATTAGAATCATGAAGTAGGCTATAGGGATTGTTTTTCCCGATTGTCCTTGAAGTAAAAGCTGCAGTATCTCGTCCCAAGATTGATTACATGTAAATGTAATAAATAAATCTGGACGACCATAGAGACGAACTTACGCAATAGCATCTTGAGCATATTCATGCACATGACGGGGACTGCCAGCATATGACGAAGGTAAAATTGTTAATCTTCCAACGTTTGTGGTATTACCGTCATTTATAACTGCATCTCGCAAATGAATGTATTGTTCAGAGCGGAGCTTGGTCTGATTCAGGCGGATATATAGCAAACGTTCTGATTCAATTTTAGCATACATATCCACGACGAATTGGTGAAACAATTCACGGCATTTTAAAATATAATTTTCTTCATCCTGCCGAATCATTAGTCTATAGGAATAATAATGCATTGCACTGCATTTCTTATTCATGTCTTTGTTAGTGGCTGGATTCATCAATTTAATATTAAAGTAATAGCCGTCGGCTCCATCCCAAAAAATGATAGGATATTGTAGGGCATCGTAGCATCGATGAGTTTTAGCAATTCTTAACAACTGAGCGTTTCGCTTATGAAGAATAATATCTCGAGGTAAAAATTGATCACCGACCATAACGATTGCCACTTCGTCGATAGTCGGAGCATTGTATCTACGCACATGTTGGCCAGGAGGCGTTTTGTCAGCGGAAATAACAATTTTATGCGTATCAGTAGGCATCAAATCGATGGCTGTTTTGAACAGACGCACTAAATTATTATTTTCGTGGAAAAGATGTTGCAATTGGGAAACGATTGTCCTTTCAACGTTGGGAGAAATTTCGCAACGTGCATTCAATTCAGAATTTCTATCACTGATGAAGTACAATTGTAAAAATTTATGATTCTCGCGTGAGAATGGTAGAAGGGACCCTGCTTTATGATAAATTTGCCCTTTTACTTTGAAAGTAGACATAAATTGATCTGGATTTTCGATTTGGGCTCCAAACGACGTCATTTGGAAACATGAGTTGTATTGTCTGATTTTTGACAAAAAACGCTTAGATTCTGACGTAGTTCCAGTAAGGAAAGTCTTCAATGGCTCTGGTGGTGCAGCCAATAGAGGAAATTTAACTTTTCCTGAGGCGCAACACATTCCCATTGTTACACCATTGAATTTCAAGGCCTTGCAATAGGGACAAATTTTAGACATTGTCCCGATTTGAACAAATCTACTCAAGCTATAATCATCGACTGGGTTGTACCTGAATGCCAGGCGATAACTTTCAGGTTGCTCTGATTCCTCGGCACGCTTTCTTTTCTTACTTTCTCTATCAGCAGCAAGCCTGCTTCCGCGTTGCTCTGGTAGTTCCTCGGCACGCTTTCTGTTCTTTCTTTCTCTATCAGCCTCAAGCCTGTTTCCTTGCTGTTCTTTTGATTCCTCGGCACGCTTTCTGTTCTTTCTTTCTCTATCAGCCTCAAGCCTGTTTCCCTGCTGTTCTTTTGATTCCTCGGCACGCCTTCTTTTTTCACTTTCTCTTTTAGCAGCAAGTCTGCTTTCGCGTTGCTCTGGTAGTTCCTCGGCACGCTTTCTTTTCTGACTTTCTCTATCAGCAGCAAGTTTTTTGGCATAGACTCTTTGAGGATCTTGATCGGCTTTTGCCATGGTAAGTTCATCAGTCATTGTAAACTTAAACATTAATAGATTTCTACGTGAACATATGTCTTATATATCTTGAATGACGTCACCGTCAAAGCAAAAATGACGACAACTACTTTCATGACGTCAGCCGACACAGAAACATGACGTCACCTGACAACTAATTTCATGACGTCAGCCGACACAGAAACATGACGTCACCTGATCCACAGCCAGACAGACAGACAACTTATTTTTATATATATAGATATATATATATATATATATATATATATATATATATATATATATATATATATATATATATATATATATATATATATATATATATATATATATATATATATATATGGTAGGGGCGCTTCGCCACAATTGTACGTTGCAGGTTCGAGGGTCGGTAAACCTGACAATCTATTTATATGCAGCGACAATTGGACAGCGAAGAATGTTGTATATTCGCAAGTTTTACGCAGTTAATTTGTATTGTATCTATCTATCTATCTATCTATATAAAAACGAGTTGTGTGTATGCATGTTTGTTTGTTTGTAAAAAGAGCGTTTGCATATGACGTCATTATTAGTACATACGGCTTTGTATATGCACAGACAATGGGAAAGCCAAGAATGTTGTATATTCGCAATTTTTACGTAGTTTGAAACACATATATAATTCTATCTATATTCACAGGTGGGACACAGGGACACAACTACAATGGCGCGTAACTAATATGGCGCGTAACGACTTACGCGCGCGGGAGGCTTGGGGGGGGGCGCGAAGCGCCCCACCAACTAGGTGTTGGGGTGGCGCGAAGCGCCACCCCAACAGCTAGTTATATATATATAAATATACAACATTATTTGCTTTCCCACTACTGGGAGCTTTCCGTTTCCAATTGCCAGCAATTAATCTGAAAATGTTTGACCAGAGTCATCGTTTTACAATCGGACACGCATATTTGTAGTTAATTTTAATATTTTTACGTGTGCCCATAAATTAGAATTTTTCAGGCAAGCATTTATTTCGTCTGCAGGAGTTAAACTACGTAAAAATTGCGAATATACAACATTCTTGGCTTTCTCATTGTCTGTGCACATACAAAGCCGTATGTACTAATAATGACGTCATATACAAACGCTCTTTTTACAAACAGACAAACATGCATACACACAACTCGTTTTTATAGAGATAGATGGATAGATGGATACAATAAAAATTAACTGCGTAAAGCTTGCGAATATACAACATTCTTCGCTGTCCAATTGTCGCTGCATATAAATAGATTGTCAGGTTTACCGACCCTCGAACATGCAACGTACAATTGTCCATGGGAAAAACAATCAGTATTAAGATCTATACCACATTTTTTTAATGATTGACCTTGAGCTTTGTTAATGGTGATTGCAAACGCTAATCGAATTGGGAATTGCAATCTTTTAAATTGAAAAGGCAGATCTTTTGGAATCATGGGAGTGCGAGGAATAAGAACAGCCTAACCCTCAAAAGGCCCTGTCAAGATTGTGGAGCCTCAAGCGATTTTTTGTGTGCCATTTTGCACTCATCCCAAATAATAAGTTTGCATTGCTGCAATACTTTACCCATCCCAGATGATTTGGAAATATTGCACGTGGGAGTTTCTGTAGAATGCAAATTCAGGGGCAATTTCAAAGCGGAATGAGCAGTTCTTCCACCAGGCAGCAATGTTGCGGCTATTCCGGACGACGCAATTGCCAACGCTATATTATTTTTTGATCGAATTGATGCCAGAATCAGTTTTATCACAAACGTTTTACCAGTACCTCCTGGCGCATCCAAAAAGAAAATTTCTCCAACGTTGTTATCGACACAATGCATTATCCTATCATAAATGTCTTTTTGTTCCGACGTTAACTTGGAAATGTTATTTTGTACATACGACAATAGATCACTCGTACTGTAACTTTGTTCAAGATCCAATTCTACACAAGTCGAAACAGCAGCGATACGGTTAGGTGAAGGCATTCCCAAATCCTGAAGAGGTTTGTTTGCCATACGCACGCACAAATCTTCTATAATAACTAAAGTGTAGTTATAAATTTCTGATGTAAAATCAAAAGTCATATCTGACGTCTCTAACTGTTTTCGATGGAGTATATCTTCGGACATTTTTGACTTATATTTTTCCCATAGCTCTGTAGGAGCTGATGGAGAGCAAGTTGTTAAAATGATGCCAAACAATGTACGAATTTGACTTGGGTTTGACGTTTCGCACGCGTCATTGATGCAGTTATCCCAATGTTGGTCATTCTCCAATAAATTCAGAGCTTGGCATGCACTACAGTAAGTGTCATGTATAGTACCGTTTACAGTTCTCAAATACTCAAAGGATGTCGGACCGGGTACATTCACCAAAAGCAGGCGTAGAAAGAAGCATTCATGTTGATTGGGGTGAACGGTGTAGAGTCTTCCTATCGTGGTATCTTTGAACATGGTAGGTTGGCCGTCGACTGACTTACCCTGTTTTCGACGTTCAAATACTTTATTTTTAGTATTCCACGTGTAATACGAAGGCACTTCAGTATACAGCAGTTTTTTTGCAAAAGAATCATTTTTGCAAAGCGAAAAAAAAGCTGTTAATTTTGTATCCGGTGGATTCAGGGCTCTTCGTTGCACGTTGGTTTCCGAGAAATAAACATGTTGACCATTCTGTAAATGTACCGCTAAGTGAACAACAGCTGGACTACGTTCATGTATCGGAAATGAAAGAATTCGCCAAACAGCTTCATTACTGCTTATGTATCTTCCAGCCTGATATTGTACGATTTCGTCGAAATCTTTGATTTCGGGCTGCAAGCCAAAAACTGCCATGTCACTGCCTTTGTTGACGTATTTACACATGTATTTGATTGCTTTTACGGAGTTACAGTATTCAACGTTTATGTATGCATTAAATGTTTTTGATAATAATGGGGAATATGGAACAACCCACTGGTTATCTACTTCAATGGTGGTACAGTTACGCTTCTTTATTATTGCTGTTTTACCGCCATCTTCATTAGATCTTCTTCTATATTGTGGGTAACCATCATTGCCAGTAATTGTGTTGGATACTAAAAGTCGAGGATATTGCTTTGTGCACCTTCCTTTGGCCATGCATGGTGAATTTTCGTTCAGTGCACCGCAAGGTCCATGTATCATATTTTTATAATAATATCATTTAACCCCTTATCGACATTTTTATCAGGTATTTCAGCGGAAATCACATCATCAATTTCGTTCGAAGTAATTTTTTTATGTAGCCAGATTAGTATATGTGCGTGCGGCAAACCTCGTTTTTGCCATTCCACTTTGTACATCCAGTAACGCACTGACCCAGACACTTCAGGTTTTACTATGTAGTTTATCAGTGATTTCAACTTTTGCCGGAAGACACGGGCCGTAATGTCATGCCTATGAACCGCCGATTGTGCTTGAAGTAAAAGCTGCAGTATCTCGTCCCAAGATTGATTACATGTAAATGTAATAAGTAAGTCTGGACGACCATAGAGACGAACATACGCAATAGCATCTTGAGCATATTCATGCATATGACGGCAGTGCTGTCACTTACTTGAAGTACTTTTACTTGAAGTACTACTTAAGTAAAATTTTCCATTACTTGTACTTGTACTTAAGTAAAAACTCTAAGGTGTACTTATTACTTGATACTTAAGTAAGATTACGAAATACTTATTCCTTAAGATACTTTTAGTGTACTTGTTTTTCAAATACTTTACCTGTGACACAGAAATTTTGTGTGTGTGTGCTTTGGCAATGTACAAGAAAAAATCACCTTTAGATTTAGAACAAACTCAGATATAGCTTTTGTGTGTGTGTGTGCTTTGGTAATGTACAAGAAAACATCACCTTTTAGATTTAGAGTTAACTCAGATATAGCTCCATGCCCTGTTTTTGGATATGAAATAAGGTGTTTGTTTTTGACGAAAAAAATTGTAGTATGATTAACGCTTGGTTTAATTTTTGTTTTAAAGTTATATAACAAAGAAAATTGAAATTATTTCATATTACACTGGTCGACAGTGAGCTAAAATCCCTATTTTGTGCTAAATGTTGCATACTGTAGTCTATTTGGGCTTACATTTCTGACATTAGTGTTTAAGTTTTGTCATCTCGTCAACTGAACCAGATTTCTACCATTTCATCATCTTCAGGACCATATTATTGGTAAAACTACTGAAGCTATGAATCTTTGCCTATCTAAATGTTGTCTGCAATAAACAAGTCAAGGGAATTCTAGCTGGATCCAATGCAGTGATATTTTGTCAAATTTGTTCCAGCAAATTCATGTATTCAGACGAATCTGACTTCAGATTTGTCACTCCATTCATAAATTATAAGCCCTACTAAATTAAAGGAAAACTCAACTTTCTTAAGACTTGAAACCCTCTCCCCCTCGCCCTATTTGAGATAGGGTTTGCGATACCAGAACTTGATATAAACCCCGGTCATAGGCATCTTTGGTCTAGTTTTCATTCGGATCCGTTACTCCATTTGCAAGTTATACTAAATTAAACAGAAAACTTGAATTTTTCAGGAATTAAAACTCACTCCCCCTTGTTAATTTTGAGCTAGGGTCTTTATCTCAAAACTTGATATGTGTCATGGTCTTAGGCCTCTTTGGTTCAATTTTCATTCAGATCCATCACTCCAGTCGGAAGTTACTCTGAAATAAACGAAAAACTGTTTTTAGCACGTAAAGCCCTCTCCCCCCTGTTTTATTTGAGCTAGGGTCTTCATCTTTCAACTTGATGTGTCTCATGATCCTTGGCACCAAATCTGGCCACCAAAATTTTCATCCAAATCCAACCAGCGGTTCTCCCCCTTTACGTGATTACACAGACGGACGGACTTAGGTAGCCATGTTGGCTCACTGGATCCAAAAAAAGAAAACAATAGCATATCATCATCCAGGCATCATCACCTATTTGGATGGTGGAAAATATCCATCAAGATAGGTTTTTGAGATCTGTCTGTCTGTCCGCCCGTCTGTGCAATCGAGTATAGCGGGAGAACCACCAATCAGATTTGTTTTAAAATTGAACTATTTGGATTAAAATTGAGCTTAATTAGGGGGATGGGGCTTTAGGTGTTAGAAAAATTCGAGTTTTTCATTTGATTCACTGTAACTTGCATATGGAGAGATGAATTTCGATGAAAATTGAATAAGATGCCTAAGAATATATATGCCTTGAGTTCTGGGATGGAGACCCAAGCTTAATTAGGGCGAGGGAGGGGGCTTTAAGTGCTAAAAAATTGAGTTTTTTGTTTGACTCAGTTTAACTTGCGAATGAAGTAATGGATCTCAATGAAAGTCAAGCTAAAGATGCCAAAACCATAAGACACATAATGTTTGGAGATGAAGACCCTAGCTTAATTAGGGGGAGGGGGCTTTAAGTGCTAAAAAAAAGTTGAGTTTTTCATTTAATTCAGTGTAACTTGCGAGAGATCGATGGATCTCAGTGAAGATTGAACCAAAGGTGCCTAAGACCGTGGCAGGCATCAAGTTTTGAGATAGAAACCCTAGCTCAAATAGAACGAGGGGGAGTGGGTTTTAAGTACTGAAAAAGTCAAGCTTTTGGTTTAATTTAGTATAACTTGCGAATGGAGCAACGGATCCAAATGAAAGCTAGACCAAAGATGACTAGAATCAGGGCTCATATCGAGCTCTGATATCACAAGTCCTATATAAAATAGGGCGAGGGGTAGGTGGTTTCAAGTTTTAAGAAAGTCGAGTTTTCCTTCAGTTTAGTAGGGTCTATAATTACTTCCACCCATGGCTTGCCCAAAGCCTAAAAATAACCCTTTTCCAAAATGAGTCATACTGAAGCCAACCTTCAACCAAATATTCCATCCCCAGAGAAAAATTACTTTGTATGGCACACGCGAGTGGGAGGACGGTTAATTTGGAAAAATTAGATCGGGTCTTAATTAAGTTTGATGTTTAGAAGGATATCATGTCTTAGAGCTCTTATTTTAAATTCCTACCGGACCAGGTGATATTGGAGGGGGAAGCCTAAAATCTTGGAAAATGCTTAGAGTGGAGGGATCGGGATTAAACTTAGCGGGGAAAATGAGCACAAGTCCTAGATACGTGATTGACATAAACAGAACGAATTCACTCTCTTTTGAGGAGTTGGGAGAAGGGTTAATTCTGAAAAATTAGAAAAAATGAGGTATTTTTAACTGACGAAGGAGTGATCGGATCTTGAACTTCATCGGATGAGATTTGAAATTTAGAAGGACCTCGTAGCTCAGATCTCAAGTTTGAAATCCCGACCGGATCCAGTGTCATTGGGGGGATTTGGGGGGGGACCGGAAATCTTGGAAAACGCTTAGAGTGGAGTTATCAGGATGAAACTTGGTGGGAAGGAAAAGCACAAGTCCTATATACGTGATTGACATAACTGAAATGAATTTTCTCTCTTTGGGGGAGTGGGAGGGGGTGTTAATTCGGAAAAAGTACAAAAATTTGGGTATTTTTAACTTAAGAGCGGGTGACCGTTCGTGAGGTATTTTTGAATTTGATATTAAGAAGGAATCCATGTCTCGGATCTCTTATTTTTCAACCCCGGCCAGTTCTGGTGACATCGGGGGAGAGTTGGAGGGGGACACTGGAAATCTTGGAAAACGCTTAGAGTGGAGAGATCGAGATGAAACTTGGTGGGTAGAATAAGCAAATGTCGTAAATACGTGATTGACGAAACCGGACTGCATCTACTATCTTTGGGGTAGTTACGGGAATCCAGTGTTTTGGCGAGTCCGGTACTTCTGGACGTGGTAGGACAATGGAAATTGATAGGCGTATCAGGGACCTGCAGAAATTGACTTGATTAGGTTGATTTCTCCGATTCAACCATCTGGGGGTAAGGTAGGAGAAAAAATTAGAAAAATGAGGTATTTTTAACTTGTGAGTGGGTGATCGGATCTTAATGAGTTTTAAGATTTAAAAGGACCCTGTGTCTCAGAGCTCTTATTTTAAATGCCGATCGTCATTAAGCCCCCGATTTTTCTTTTAAATTAATCTACTGATTCTTATAATTTTGCTAGAGCTCATGCCATATGAGCTCTTCGCTCTTCCGACTTCGTCACAAGTGCCATATGAGCTCTTAGCTCTTGTTGAACTCCTTTTTTCTCAGAAGATTTTCGACTTAGTCTCATGGTTTTTGCCACTTCATGGTGTGAAAACTGCTGCTAGAAATGGATAGGTTGCAACTTCTGCCGTATTGTCTTCTAGTATATTCAGATGTGTGCTTGCATCGTCCCTGCGTCCCCTTAAAAGTTCTTTTTCTTACGTTAATATTGGTTTGTCTTCTATTGCATATGCAGACGACATTCTTCTTGTTGTCCGGACTCGCTTTGGATTACTTTCCAAATTTACTATTTTAACCAATGAACTATCTAAGATTGAACTGTCAGTTAATACGTCTAAATGCGAGTTTATTTGTTTTAATAGCCCTTATGTGGTCGCTCCATTCGTTGCTGGGACTGCAGTTCTGCCATGTTCTTCTTTAGTTAGTTGGCTTGGTTATTATGGACTGTGTTTCGGTCCAACACTTTCCACTACCTTTTCATCCCTAGTGAATCAAGCCGTGAATAACCTATGACGTCGCTTACGGAAAAATATCCCCAAACAAAAGCCGTTAAAACCGCAACGGTTTGTGCATAATTTATTTTGCTTATTGCGCCCCTATGCTTTTGTTTTTCTCAGGCATGTCTCATCTGTTTCGTAAGAAAAATCGCCATACTCTACTTGCGGCTTATTTCAGATATTGAAAATTCATCCTCCGGCTTCCTAGATGGCATGAAAACAGAAAAATAATTACTCGATTTTGTATAATAGATATGCCTTCTTGGATTGGGTCTTCCAGTGATGATTAATGTACAAAGACTACCTATTTTGTTCACGTTTACGACCCTCTTGCTGCTCCTTTTTATTGAGCTTTGATTTCTCTTATTAAAAAAGTCTGCAACTGACTCACTTGGCTCCTTACTTTTACATTTGAGTTTTTTTGTTGCTAAGGTTTTTACTTATTCAATCAGATAATTAACTACTCTATTACCTTTTATCTGTTTTAAAGCCAATCCAAAGTTTATTTTTCTATTTTCAATATTTTTTCCACCATTCCGACATGTTTCAGAATAACCCTGTATTTTTTCAAGCATGCCAGATTTGACTGAACACTAATCGCCAGAAGTTCAACTCTACGTGCACTGCATTAATCCTGTCATATGATCTGTCTGATCCAATCAGAAGTTTTTGACTGCACTTAATTGTTTTGATAGTCTTTTTCTTTCATGTTGATGTATTGAAAATTGGCTCAGATTATTTTTTGGATTTCGTTGGGTATCTACCAGCCAAATAAGGGAAAAAATATTTTATTATTTTTTTTTATAATTCCCACATGTTTCAGAATAGCCGTGTATTTTTTCAAACGTCCCAGATTTGACTGAACACTAAACACCAGAAGTTCAACTCTACGTGCACTGTGTCAATCCTGTCATGTGATCTGTCTGATCCAATCAGGAGATTTTTGACTCTACTTATTTGTTTTGAAAGTCTTTTGCTTTCAAGCCGTCTTGTTCAAAATTGGTTAAGATTATTTTTTGGACTTCGTTGGGTGGGTACCAGCCAAACAAGGGAAACGGTTAAAAACGATAAAACGGAACTTTTGGTTCTTGATTAAGATTTCCAAAAGAAGAAGAATGACAGGGGATATTTTATAGGCAAGGGAAGGGGAGTAAGAAGCCTCCAGAATGGCTTTAAAAAAAGGTAGCATAGACTTGATATCAGAAATATATATATATATATATATATATATATATATATATATATATATATATATATATATATATATATCTATATATATAAAAATAAGTTGTCTGTGGATGGATGGATGTGTCAGGTGACGTCACCTGAAAAAACTGGATTAGGTGACGTCAAAACTGAAAAAACTAAAAAAAGGCAAAAACTACAAAAAAAAACTAAAAACTAATAAAAAAAATAAAAAAGCTAAAAAACTAAAAAAACTATAAAGGTAAAAACCAATAAAAAACTAAAAAAAAAACTGAAAAAACTAAAAAAAGGCAAAAACTACAAAAAAAAAATAAAAACTAATAAAAAAAGTAAAAAAGCTAAAAAACTAAAAAAACTAAAAAAAGGTAAAAAACTAAAAAAAATAAAAAATAAAAAAAAACTAAAAAAAAGGAAAAAACTGAAAAATAAGCTAAAATAAAGGTAAAAACCAATAAAAAACTAAAAAAAAAGGAAAAAACTAATAAATGACGACACTCAAAGAGAAAGTGACCAGGACAAAAGGAATGTTCGATTAGCAATCAGCAAAGCACCGGGACACAGGGAGTATAAATGACGACCAGGACATAAGTAAAAAAAAAAAAAACTATCTATATATATAAAAATAAGTTGTCTGTGGATCTGTGGATCGTGGATCAGGTGACGTCACCTGAAAAAACTGGATCAGGTGACGTCAAAACTGAAAAAACTAAAAAAAGGCAAAAACTACAAAAAAAACTAAAAACTAATAAAAAAAATAAAAAAGCTAAAAAACTAAAAAACTAAAAAAAGGCAAAAACTACAAAAAAAACTAAAAACTAATAAAAAAGCTAAAAAACTAAAAAAACTAAAAAAAAGGCAAAAACTACAAAAAAAATAAAAACTAATAAAAAAATAAAAAAGCTAAAAAACTAAAAAAACTAAAAAAACTAAAAAAAGGTAAAAAACTAAAAAAACTAAAAACTAAAAAAAAACTAAAAAAGGTAAAAACTAAAAGAACTAAAAAAGAAAAAAATAAATGACGACACTCAAAGAGAAAGCGACCAGGACAAAAGGAATGTTCGATTAGCAATCAACAAAGCACCGGGACACAGGGAGTATAAATGACGACCAGGACACAAGTAAAAAAAAAATTAACAAAACTAAAAAGAAGGTAAAAACTACAAAAAAACTAAAAAGAAAAAAAACTAAAAACTAATAAAAAAACTAAAAAATCTAAAAATCTAAATAAACTAAAAAAGAAAAAAAAAGGAAAAAAATAAAGGAGAAAAACAAAACTAAAAAACGAATGTATATACAGACCGGTACACCGGGATACAAAAAAAAAGGAAAAAAATAAAGGAGAAAAACAAAACTAAAAAACGAATGTATATACAGACCGGGACACCGAGATACAAATGATGACCGGGACCCGGGACACAGGGAATATAAATGACGACCGGGACACAGGGACACAACTACAACGGGGACACCGGGGGAAACAGGGGGATGTAAATGACGACCGGGACACCGGGACAGGGAATGGTCGATTAGCAATCACCATCAACAAAGCTCAAGGGCAATCATTAGAATCATGAGGTATAGATCTGAATACAGATTGTTTTCCCATGGACCATTATATGTTGCATGTTCAAGAGTCGGTAAACCTGACAATCTATTTATATGCAAAGACAATGGGACAGCAAAGAATGTTGTATATTCGCAAGTTTTACGTAGTTAAAACCATATATATATATATATCTATATTCACAGGTGGGACATAGGGACACAACTACAATGGCGCGTAACTATTATGGCGCGTAACGACTTACGCGCACGGGGGGGCTTGGGGGGGGCGCGAAGCGCCCCCACCAACTAGGTGTTGGGGTGGCGCGAAGTGCCACCCCAACAGCTAGTATATATATATATATATATATATATATGTATATATATATATATATATATATATATATATATATATATACATATATATATATATACATATATATATATATATATATATATATATATATATATATATATATATATATATATATATATATATATATATATATATATATATATATATATATATATATATATGTATATATATATATATGTATATATATATATATATATATATATATATATATATATATATATATATATATATATATATATATATATATATATATATATATATATATATATATATATATATATATATATATATATATATATATATATATATATATATATATATATGTATATATATATATATATATGTATATATATATACATGCACATATATCTATATATACAAAAATAAGTTGTTTGTCTGTTGACTGACGTCATATTTGTGCGTCGACTGACGTCATCTTTGTCGACTGACGTCATTATAAGGATTGAGCTGTATGTCACCATGAACTTGTTTGTCGACTGACGTTATGTTTGTCGACTGACGAAATTACAGACCGGCAAACAAATGACGACTGGGACACTCAAAGAGAAATTACAGATTTTTACAAACATATTTATATATATATATATATATATATATATATATATATATATATATATATATATATATATATATATATATATATATATATATATATATATATATATATATATATCTATATATATAAAAATAAGTTGTCTGTCTGTCTGTGGGTCTGTGGATCTGTGGATCAGCTGACGTCATGTTTCGGCTGACGTCATGAAATTAGTTGCCGTCATTTTTGTTATGACGATGCTTAGTATATTGTAAAACACATTAATTTGGTTAATAATATACCATTTAAAACACCAAAATGAACATGCTGGAGTAGTCACTCGGTGAGAGAGGGTGTCAGAACGGAGAATGAAGGTCCCAGGTTCAAATCCTGGTTAGGCTAAAAAAGGTAAAAAACTAAAAACTAAAAAAAAACTGAAAAAACTAAAAAAAGGCAAAAACTACAAAAAAAACTAAAAACTAATAAAAAAATAAAAAAGCCGAAAAACTAAAAAAACTAAAGAAACTAAAAAAAGAAAAAAACTTAAAAAACTAAAAACTAAAAAACTAAAAAAATGGAAAAATGAAAAATAGAAGAGAAAAAGAATACTAATAAAATTAAAAATAAAAATAAAAAAAATTAAAAAGATAAAAAGCTAAAAAAAGGTAAAAACCAATAAAAACTAAAATGAAAAAAAGGTAAAAAACTAAAAAAAAAATTCATCTAAATACTAAAAAAAACTAAAAAACGTAAAAACTAAAAGAACTACAAAAGTAAAAAAAAACTAAAAAAAGGAAAAAACTGAAAAATAAGCGGGATATAAAACAGGGGGATATAAATGACGACCGGGACACCGGGACATAAGGAATATAAATGAATCAGAAAATATAACTCATGTTTCCAAATGACGTCGTTTGGAGCCCAAATTGAAAATCCAGATCAATTTATGTCTACTTTCAAAGTAAAAGGGCAAATTTATCATAGAGCAGGGTCTCTTCTACCATTCTCAGGCGAGAATCATAAATTTTTACAATTGCACTTCATCAGTGATAGAAATTCTGAATTGAATGCACGTTGCGAAATTTCTCCCAACATTGAAAGGACAATCGTTTCCCAATTACAACATCTTTTCCACGAAAATAATAATTTAGTGCGTCTGTTCAAAACAGCCATCGATTTGATGCCTACTTATACGCATAAAATTGTTATTTCCGCTGACAAAACGCCTCCTGGCCAACATGTGCGTAGATACAATGCTCCAACTATCGACGAAGTGGCCATCGTTATGGTCGGTGATCAGTTTTTACCTCGAGATATTATTCTCAGGGTTTCCACCACACGTGCTACAACTAAAAATAGGCCTACCAATAATACTTTTAAGAAATATAAACCCACCAAAGCTTTGCTATGGCACTCGACCTGCCGTAAAAAAACAATGGAAAACCTAATAGAGGCCACAATATTGACAGGGCCTTTTGAGGGTGAGGCTGTTCTTATTCCTCGCATTCCCAAGATTCCAACGGATCTGCCTTTTCAATTTAAAAGATTGCAATTCCCAATTCGATTAGCATTTGCAATCACCATTAACAAAGCTCAAGGTCAATCATTAGAAAAATGTGGTATAGATCTTAATACTGATTGTTTTTCCCATTGACAATTGTACGTTGCATGTTCGAGGGTCGGTAAACCTGACAATCTATTTATATGCAGCGACAATTGGACAGCGAAGAATGTTGTATATTCGCAAGTTTTACGCAGTTAATTTGTATTTTATCTATCTATCTATCTATCTATCTATATAAAAACGAGTTGTGTGTATGCATGTTTGTTTGTTTGTAAAAAGAGCGTTTGCATATGATGTCATTATTAGTACATACGGCTTTGTATATGCAGAGACAATGGGAAAGCCAAGAATGTTGTATATTCGCAATTTTTACGTAGTTTAACTCCTGCAGACGAAATGAATGCTTGCCTAAAAAATTCTAATTTATAGGCACACGTAAAAATATTAAAATTAACTACAAATATGCGTGTCCGATTGCAAAACGATGACTCTGGTCAAAGAGTAGACTCAATTTTAGGACGTATACAACTACCTGCTGATTTCTGTAATTTAGTGACGTCCAAAAATGAATTGATTGAAAAAGTATTTCCGAATATTCTAAAAAATTATAAAAATAATAAATGGCTAAGTGAAAGAGTGATTCTCGCACCCAAAAATATAGACGTCCACGAAATCAACAATATTGTTTTGAACAAGATTCGAGACCAGGCAGTCCTTTACAAGTCAGTCGACACAGTTTTGGAACCAAATGAAGCGGTTAATTATCCATCTGAATTTTTAAATTCCATAGATCCTTCAGGGTTTCCACCACACGTGCTACAACTAAAAATAGGCGTACCAATAATACTTTTAAGAAATATCAACCCACCAAAGCTTTGCAATGGCACGCGACTTGCCGTAAAAAAAACAATGGAAAACCTAATAGAGGCCACAATCTTGACAGGGCCTTATGAGGGTGAGGCTGTTCTTATTCCTCGCATTCCCATGATTCAAACGGATCTGCTTTTTCAATTTAAAAGTTTGCAATTCCCAATTCGATTAGTATTTGCAATCACCATTAACAAAGCTCAAGGTCAATCATTAGAAAAATGTGGTATAGATCTTAATATTGATTGTTTTTCCCATGGACAATTGTACGTTGCATGTTCGAGGGTCGGTAAACCTGACAATCTATTTATATGCAGCGACAATTGGACAGCGAAGAATGTTGTTTATTTGCAAGTTTTACGCAGTTAATTTGTATTGTATCTATCTATATAAAAACGAGTTATGTGGATGCATGTTTGTTTGTTTGTAAAAAGAGCGTTTGTATATGACGTCATTATTAGTACATACGGCTTTGCATATGCACAGACAATGGGAAAGCCAAGCATGTTGTTTATTCGCAATTTTTGCGTAGTTTGAAACACATATATAAATCTATCTATATTCACAGGTGGGACACAGGGACACAACTACAATGGCGCATAACTAATATGGCGCGTAACGACTTACACGCGCGGGGGGGCTTGGGGGGGCGCGAAGCGCCACCCCAACAGCTAGTATATATAAAGATATATATATATATATATATATATATATATATATATATATATATATATATATATACTTATATATATATATATATATATATATATATATATATATATATATATATATATATATATATATATATATATATATATATATATATATATATATATATATATATATATATATATATATATATATATATATATATATATATATATATATATATATATATATATATATATATATATATAATATAATATATATATATATATAATATAATTTTCTTCATCCTGACAAATCATTAGTCTATAGAAATAATAATGCATTGTGCTGAATTTCTTATTCATTTCTTTGTTAGTGGCTGGATTCATCAATTTAATATTAAAGTGATAGCCGTCGGCTCCATCTCAAAAAATGATAGGATATTGTAGGACATCGTAGCATCGATGAGTTTCAGCAATTCTTAACAACTGAGCGTTTCGCTTATGAAGAATAATATCCAGAGGTAAAAACTGATCACCGACCATAACGATTGCCACTTCTTCGATAGTATGAGCATTGTATTTACGCACATGTTGGCCAGGAGGCGTTTTTCAGCGGAAATAACAATTTTATGCGTATCAGTAGGCATCAAATCGATGGCTGTCTTGAACAGACCTACTAAATTATTAGTTTCGTGGAAAAGATGTTGCAATTGGGAAACGATTGTCCTTTCAACGTTGGGAGAAATTTCGCAACGTGCATTCAATTCAGAATTTCTATCACTGACGAAGTACAATTGTAAAAATTAATGATTCTCGCCTGAGAATGGTAAAAGGGACCCTGCTCTATGATAATTTGCCCTTTTACTTTGAAAGTAGACATAAATTGATCTGGATTTTCGATTTGGGCTCCAAACGACGTCATTTGGAAACATGAGTTGTATTTTTTGATTTGTGACAAAAAACGCTTAGATTCTGACGTAGTTCCAGTAAGGAAAGTCTTCAATGGCTCTGGTGGTGCACACCAATAGAGGAAGTTTAACTTTTCCTGAGGCGCAACACATTCCCATTATTTCACCATTGAATTTCAAGGCCTTGCAACAGGGACAAATTTTAGACATTGTCCTGATTTGAACACATCTACTCAAGCTATAATCATCAACTGGGCTGTACCTGAATGCCAGGCGATAACTTTCAGTTTGCTCTGATTCCTCGGCACGCTTTCTTTTCTTACTTTCTCTATCAGCAGCAAGCCTGATTTCTTGCTGTTCTTGTGATTCCTCGGCACGCTTTCTTTTCTTACTTTCTCTATCAGCAGCAAGCCTGATTTCTTGCTGTATTTGTGATTCCTCGGCACGCCTTCTTTTTTCACTTTCTCTTTTAGCAGTAAGTCTGCTTTTGCGTTGCTCTGGTAGTTCCTCGGCACGCTTTCTGTTCTTTCTTTCTCTATCAGCCTAAAGCCTGTTTCCTTGCCGTTCTTTTGCTTCCTCGGCACGCTTTCTTTTCTGACTCTCTCTATCAGCAGCAAGTTTTTTGGCATAGACTCTTTGAGCATCTTCATCGGCTTTTGCCATTGTAAGTTCATCAGTCAATTTAAACATAAACATTAATAAATTTCTACATGAACATATATGTCTTAAATATCTTAAGTGACGTCACCGTCATAGCAAAAATGACGACAACTAACTTCACGACGTCAGTCGACAGAGAAACATGACGTCACCTGACAGACACACAGACAGACAACTTATTTTTATCCTTTATTTTTCAGTTTTTTCCTTTTTTTAGTTTTTTTTCTTTTTTAGTTCTTTTAGTTTTTACCTTTTTTAGTTTTTTTAGTTTTTTAGATGAAAATTTTTTTAGTTTTTTTCCTTTTTTTCTTTTTAGTTTTTTATTGGTTTTTACCTTTTTTTAGCTTTTTTAGTTTTTTTTCGTTTTTTCTTTTTACTTTTTTTTAGTTTTTATCTTTTTTATTTTTTTTATTTTTATTCTTAATTTTATTAGTTTTCTTTTTCTCTTCTATTTTTCAGTTTTTTCCTTTTTTTTAAGTTTTTTTTTTAGTTTTTAGTTTTTTTTAGTTTTTTTTCCTTTTTTTTCTTTTTAGTTTTTTATTGGTTTTTACCTTTTTTTTTTAGCTTTTTTAGTTTTTTTCGTTTTTTCTTTTTACTTTTTTTTTTAGTTTTTATCTTTTTTATTTTTTTTTATTTTATTCTTAATTTTATTCATTTATATATCCCCCTGTGCACCCCGGCGTCCCCTTTGTAGTTATGTCCCTGTGTCCCGGTCGTCGTCATTTATACTCCCTGTGTCCCGGTGCTTTGTTGATTGCTAATCTAACATTCCTTTTGTCTCGGTCGCTTTCTCTTTGAGTGTCGTCATTTATTTAGATTGTTTCTCCTTTATTTTTCAGTTTTTTTCCTTTTTTTAGTTTTTTTTCTTTTTTAGTTCTTTTAGTTTTTACCTTTTTTTAGTTTTTTATAGTTTTTTAGATGAAAATTTTTTTTAGTTTTTTTCCTTTTTTTCTTTTTAGTTTTTTATTGGTTTTTACCTTTTTTTTAGCTTTTTTAGTTTTTTTCGTTTTTTCTTTTTACTTTTTTTTTAGTTTTTATCTTTTTTATTTTTTTTATTTTTATTCTTAATTTTATTAGTTTTCTTTTTCTCTTCTATTTTTCAGTTTTTTCCTTTTTTTTAAGTTTTTTTTTAGTTTTTAGCTTTTTTAGTTTTTTTTCCTTTTTTTCTTTTCAGTTTTTTATTGGTTTTTACCTTTTTTTTTTAGCTTTTTTAGTTTTTTTCGTTTTTTCTTTTTACTTTTTTTTAGTTTTTACTTTTTTATTTTTTTTTATTTTATTCTTAATTTTATTAGTTTTCTTTTTCTCTTCTATTTTTCAGTTTTTTCCTTTTTTTAAGTTTTTTTTTAGTTTTTAGTTTTTTTAGTTTTTTAGTTTTTTTAGTTTTTTTAGTTTTTTAGCTTTTTTATTTTTTTTATTAGTTTTTAGTTTTTTTTGTAGTTTTTGCCTTTTTTTAGTTTTTTCAGTTTTTTTTTAGTTTTTAGTTTTTTACCTTTTTTGTGGATCGTCACCTGATCCACAGATCCACAGATCCACAGATCCACAGAAAACTTATTTTTATATATATAGATAGATAGATAGATATAATTCTAAAATTGTCAGGTAATTTTCTATTTTGAAATAAAAACTAAAATTTATGGCTCAGACAACATAAATATTTTTGATATTTACATAATAGCTTTAGTGGTTCTGGACTGAAAACTAAATATGCTAATCAAATTGGGAATTGCAATCTTTTAGGTTGAAAAGGCAGATCCATTGGAATCATGAGAATGCGTGGAATAAGAAAAGCCTCACCCTCAAAAGGCCCTGTCAAGATTGTTGCCTCTATTACGTTATAACAGACATAACACATCATTTGTGTCCCGGTGTCCCGGTCTGTAGTTTCGTTAGTCGACAAACATGACGTCAGACGACAAACAACTTCATGACGACATACAGCTCAATCCTTATAATGACGTCAGTCGACAAACATGACGTCAGTCGACAGACAGACAAACAAATTATTTTTATATATAT